>NW_027263079.1:0-61980 GCF_902827115.2 Pseudochaenichthys georgianus | reverse complement strand
TATCCAAAAAACCGTAATAGTACATCATTAAAAACGCTTTACACTGTATCAAGACTGTCAAGTTGTCAAGTTAGCCAGTACTACAGCTTTGTTTGTCACTTACCTCATAATTGTCGACGTAGCTGGATATGCCCTTAGCAAAAAAATCTATAAAATCCTATAGAATCCTATAGAATCTTGTAGATATCTATAGCATGTTATAGAACATAGTCGTATTTGTAAGCCATGCTAAAGAATTCTATAGAATACTATAGAAATCTCTAGATCATTCTGTAGAATACTATAAATGTGTACTTTTTTATAAACTTCTATAATTAAAACTATAACAATCTAAAGAATTCTATAGGACAGAACCGACTCATGACATATCTGTAGAAATCTATAGAAATCTATAGAAATGTGTAGAAATCTATAGCATTCAAAGAAAACATGCATGACATTTTCTCTCTGATGCAACCTATACTAAATTCTATAGAATTCTATAGAATTCTATAAAACTCGTCTTTAAATTGGAATAGAGAAAATCATAGTAATCTACATCATTTTGTGGAACTGAGCTGCTTTGCAAAAGCTGTATGGGTCCCTTTGAAATCTTTACAACTGTATACTGGATTATGTGCCCAATTAAATTATGTAACCTATACATAACCATATACAACCATACAACATATTGGAATGGAACTCTAAACTGAATGAATGTCACTGTCCTTGTAATCTGATGTCAATGCTCCAGAATTTCTGTGACTGCATCTGTATGTATACATTGATCACTTTTGTTATGTAACTAATTATCTGTTACAACTGGAGATTAAAGCTAAGTGACATATAACAATATCTATTGTTAGTGTGAGTCTGTTATAAACAACTCATTGGAGTCTGCAGTACTCTACTCTGTTTTGCAGTCTATTATATACTGTAAAAAAAGATCGTAATTTTACAGGAAATAACTGTAAATGTTTATAGTAAGTATCATGTTTTTTTAAATAACTTGCAAAATCCTGTAAAATGGCAGATATTAACTATAAATTAACAACCCAAAACATTTCCTTTTTTTTACAGTAAATTTACTATATAATATTTACAGTATTTTTTGCACTTTCAGAAAATAAATGCAGATGTACGTCAAATAAAAGTATTATCTGTAATTAAATATGTAACTCGTGATATAAAAGTGTATTACTATTATAAGACTTTAAGATTTTCTTTGTAATGTTAAGGTAATCATAAAACTGTAAAAAAAAGCGTCAACTAAAAAAGACGTAAAATGTAATTAAAACCTTTTTACATACATCATTTTCTCAATATTCGATTGAATCCACCACAAACACAAAATATCCAATGTTGAAACAAAAGTAAATAAATATGTTCTCATTAAATTCCTAACTTACTATATTGTAAACATCTACAGTTGACAATATCATTAAAACAAATTAAAATGATAGAAAGTGGAGACATTTCTGCAGGGAGGATCAAGGTATAAAACACACACTGTTATTTACTCAACAAGTCACAGTTATCCTTGTTTTATTTATGTTGCTGTTTTTTTTGTTCTCCCATTGGTCAATACACAGTAATAAGCCTTAGTTTTACTTTACAGTATAATGTATGGTTTTCGGATTCTGGCCGACAGCCAGAGCTACGGCAATTGAAATAGAATTCAGGCCAAAACACCGGCAGACAAGTCAGGCATGTTTGGAATGAGTCCACAACACTCCTGATTGGTTAATATAAACGTCATCGAAGAAACCTGCCAATGAGAACTGTCCGCGCCTGTCGTTCACATTTGAAACATCCACGTCAGTTTGAGTGGGTCTCCTCCTGCAAGCTACAGCTGTCTGTCTGTATGTCTGCTGCAGGATTTTATGGATTTATATCGGGATCGTTTTACACGTTAAATATGAGCATCGGGACGTCAACAAAGAACAGAAGACTTGAGATCTGGTGAGTCCTGCAACTGTAATGGAGTTAAATATGTATTTAGATAATCCTTAGTTTGTGAATGTTTTATTTTTTATTTAAGGTACATTTCTTCTTCTAGTTAGCTAAGTTTCTTCCCGTTAAGTTGGTATTCATCATTAATAGGTTGTTAAATGTTAAGAAGCCCTGACATGCTGTTTCTTGCAAGATGTTGCGCCCGGAAAACCTGGCTTAACAGGTGGCTGCTAACGTTAGCTTACAGTTATTGCAGTGCTGCCCCCCCACCCTCTCGTCTCCAACACGGGAGAATTACACATAAACATGCAGCGGGGTGTCACAATGTTGTCGCCAAGTTTAATGTAAAGTTTCACAGCTTTCTTATAGCGGAATCTAGTTTGTTAATGTTCAGTAACAGCTAGCATAGCATAAACAGCTAACCGCTAACGTTTGGCTAACTTGCTAGTTAGCTCTGCTCTATATATTACAAGCTAACATGACTAGCTAATGTCACACTGTGTGAACTAAAATACTTTTTGTATTACTACATCATACATGCTTGGTCCAAATCACTGCTAAAATTAATTATTTTTGAAAATGTATAGTAAAGAAACACTCAGCCATGCATGAAATAACATTGCAAAAATAATGTATCTCTTACGTCGAGGCATCAGTCTCTCCAGGCAGCACCCAGCTATTCTTCAGTGTGCGAAAAAGTACACGTCCCACCGTCCGGGACGTGTTATTTACAATATCGGACAAGTAGATCTTTCAATTGACTTGTCCGGCGGACAAGTGGCGTTTTTCGCCCTCATGTATTGACAAATTATTGATACATTCAGTTTACAAAAGGCAGAACTCATTCGCAAATTATACGTATCCGCCATTGTTCGTTTAGAAGTGTTAGTTTCGGTTCTGCTTGTCGATTCCTAAATGCATCTCGCCGCTTTCTGTACAGTTAGACGGGGGCGGGGCGGGGCGGGCGGGGTGGGAAGTGTAGCACAGTGGCCGGGTTGGGAAGCAAAACTCTGTTCCGAGTAGGAACAAATAACAATTGTCCGGTACCGGGATTAATAAGAGTTGTGAGGACAGGAGGCGAGGCCGAGCCCAGCGGACTGCAGCTCTCTCTCTCTCTCTCTCTCTCTCTCTCTCCTCTCTCTCTCTCTCTCTCTCTCTCTCTCTCTCTCCTCTCTCTCTCTCTCTCTGGCAGGGTATAGAAAGTACATTATTGAAATGAAAATACTATTTATTTACTTTTACAAACAGTGAGCAGCTGGGCAGGTTGCAGCATGTGTATTGCAGGACATGTGTAAGCGTGCAAGCGTCTTTGAGTTGTAGAAGAGCGCTATAGCCTATAGGCTGTACATCTAATGTGTCATTATTATTATTATTAGGCCTATGTGTTGGACATGTGTGGTTGGACTCTGTCTCACAGGCAGGTTGCAGTGTAACATCAGAGGAGACTGGGCCAATTGTACATTCTCAAACTGCACCACTTAGAACTAACTAAACAATGCAGAGATTATTTTTATATAATTGTATTCAATAACCGTAAGAAATTCAACAGTATGAAGTGATTTGTAAATAGGAATACAGATTTGACTTAATGTTTTCATAAATATATTTTTCTCCCAGTTTGTCATGGGACTTATTTTGACCCTCTCAAAGAACCGGAATCGAGAACCAAAAATAACCGGAATCGAAAAGCAGAACCGGAATCGTTAAAATCCAAACGATACCCAAGCCTATGTGTGATGCAGTAAAATCTTACCGCTCACTTACGTTGAGCGGTGTCGTATAAACCGTGGGAAAATGTAAAATACGATGACGAAGAAGAAGATTCCAGTGGCCCCAATTTTTGGCCATTCTGGACAAGTGAAAAATGTATTCGGACAAGTAAATTGCCAAACTCACTTGTCCATGGACAAGTACTCTCTAAAAACTTTTTCTTACACTGTTCTTCCATCTTGGAGATGAAAAGACTTTGATATGTGAGTAATAACTAACTTGTGTCTAACATAGTATTGAATGTGGTTTAGTAAAGTATTTAAAAATACCCCACATTGTACATGTACAGGACAATCAGACCTTGTTCAACAAAGATCATAAGACAATTGTTTTGTCTTTGAGGTACAGCCGCAGCAGAGAGTCTGAGTTTGAAGAAAGCACTAACATTTTATTTAGTGTTGTTTAATCAATCAATATTTACTGGTCAGTGTGCGAAAAAGTACACGTCCCACTGTCCGGGACGTGTTATTTACAATATCGGACAAGTAGATCTTTCAATTGACTTGTCCGCCGGACAACTGACGTTTTTCGCCCTGATTTATTGACAAATTATTGATAAATTCAGTTTACAAAAGGCAGAACTCATTCGCAAATTGTACGTGTCCGCCATTGTTCGTTTAGATATGTAGTTTCGGTTCTGCTTGTCGATTCCTAAGGAAATGCATCTCGCCGCTTTCTGTACAGTTAGACGGGGGCGGGGCGGAGCGGAGCGGGAAGTGTAGCACAGTGGCAGGGTTGGGAAGCAAAACTCTGTTCCGAGTAGGAACAAATAACAATTGTCCGGTACTGGGATTAATAACAGTTGTGAGGACAGGAGGCGAGGCCGAGCCCCGCGGACTGCAGCTCTCTCATATGCTCCGTATCAGCTGATCGCTGCACGGTGCAGCTCAGCGTCTCTCTCTCTCTCTCTCTCTCTCTTTCTACACACAGCAGATCCGCTGCCCGTTTAACAGCCGCATCTTTGTCAAACTTTCTTATGTTCTTTCTCTAACACGTAATGAAGGTTATTAAGCGTTTTAGCTCATGTGTTTGTAAAAGTAAATACATGCGTGCAAGCGTCTTTGAGTTGTAAAAAAGCGCTAGGCCTATAGGCTATAAATATAATGTATTATTATTATTAGGCCTATGTGTTGGACATGTGTGGTTGGACTCTGTCTCACAGGCAGGTTGCAGTGTAACATCAGAGGACACTGGGCCAATTGTACATTCTCAAACTGCACCAATTAGAACTAACTAAACAATGCAGAGATTATTTTTATATAATTGTATTCAATAACTGTAAGAAATTCAACAGTATGAAGTGATTTGTAAATAGGAATACAGATTTCACTTAATGTTTTCATAAATATATTTTTCTCCCAGTTTGTCATGGGACTTATTTTGACCCTCTCAAAGAACTGGAACTGAGAACCGAAAATAACCGGAATCAAAAAGCAGAACCGGAATCGTTAAAATCCAAACGATACCCAACCCTTTGTGTGATGCAGTAAAATCTTACCGCTCACTTACAGTACGTTAGCGGTATCATAAAAACCGTGGGAAAATGTAAAATACGATGACGAAGAAGAAGATTCCAGTGGCCCCAATTTTTGTCCATTCTGGACAAGTAAAAAATGTATTCGGACAAGTAAATTGCCAAACTCACTTGTCCATGGACAAGTACTCTCTAAAAACTTTTTCTCACACTGCTGGTCTTGAATTTCCTCACTGGATTACAAAATGCTTGAATCTTATTGTACAGGGACATTATGCAGATTTAATCACCTGAAGATGAAAATATAGATTCATCGATATGTACCATTTTAAGGAAATAGACTGTTATGCAGCTTTCACACCAGCGCTTTTCAGTTTCTAGCTCCGAGCGGGAGCTTTTCTGGTTCAGCTCCGGTTTCCCTTTTCAGCTCCCGCTCTGTGCACACCGCCCACTGGCGCTCCAGAGCTGCCCCTGCTGCGTCATGACGTCACCGTTTACATCGCTGATTTGCTCCCCAACGGCAGCCATTACGGCGCTCACAACAACAACAACTGCGTCGGGTCGATGATCGTGTTGCTTTTAATCACATGAAGCCAGAATAAATTGAATAACGACTTCTCCAACCTTATACTTTTCTCCAGAGTGCCGTGGTTCATTGTTTATTAATGTGTTTCTGCAGCATTTACCGACCGCTGCAGTATTGGCTGCTCTTCCACTGGAGTTTATTCTCCCGTTAGCTCCCGGTTAGCTCACACTGCAGCGGCCGCTCTAAAGTATTCACTGTCCGACTCACACAAGCAGCTGATGCATATCCCCAGTTCCCCTTAGCCTAAGTGAATGTGTGTCAGTCTGAATTGACGCTGTTTGGTATCACAACACTGTTATGAAAGTTTCTCTGGTATAAAACGGGTGATGTTAGCATAGCAACCGAAGCTAAACTGACTACTTGCATCCGATAGCTGCAATAATACAAAACAACACGTCTGCCTCTCTCCACAATGATCGATAACAGTGAACGGATAGTCAAAGTAAGGCACAAATAAACAGAATCACACGAAGCCTGGTTAGTGTTGCCTGACTTTATAAAGTGTGTTTATAGGCACACTGCTTGTAGGCAGGCATGACAGTCGACCCATGTTCAGGGGAGTTGGGTTTAGTTTCCTGCACGCCTCGACGTAAGAGAGACGTAAGCGACGTCGCCTCTTAGCTCCAAAGCTCTTGCCTCTGGACTGACAATTTTTTGGAGCTGGAAATGAAGCGGATTCCGGAGCTAAGAGCCGGCGCCGCTGCGGTGTGAACAGGAAAACCCGGCGCTTTTCAGGCTCTAGCTCCGAGCCGGAGCTGAATAGGCGCTGGTGTGAAAGGGGCATTAGTGGTATTGACCGAAGCTCCACAGCTGTAGCTAGGCGCTGCTAATGAAAACTCAAGTGCTCAATTTGTTGGTTTTTCTTTATTATTAAGAATTGAGCAAGCATATCTTCCTCTTCGAAATCCCAGTTGTACTTCGCTAACACATAGTGCCTGGGAGGGTGTGTTTGATTGTTCCCACCCTTACCTCACTTATGGACTAGGTCATGTTAGACAAGCAATCCAGTGGTTAGTTTTAGGGTCACCTCCATTGTTTTATTTTTTATTTATTCACTTTAAGAGAAAGGGATTTCAG
Organism: Pseudochaenichthys georgianus; assembly: GCF_902827115.2. Taxonomy (NCBI): domain Eukaryota; kingdom Metazoa; phylum Chordata; class Actinopteri; order Perciformes; family Channichthyidae; genus Pseudochaenichthys; species Pseudochaenichthys georgianus. Next base: position 55,141 of record NW_027263079.1, on the reverse strand, counting down.
AAACAAGTCTCACAAGTTTGTCTCGAGGTAAAATGAACAAAAGCTAACTGTTGTTAGACTATGTTCCCCCCTTCTAAACTTATGAAATAATTAATGCCCTGATAATAACATCCATCATTATGGTTTACTAATAGTTATCACTTCACTTCCTCCTCCAGCACCTGGACACAGCAGGAACCTATGCCGGGATCCTGTTTGTGGACTTCAGCTCTGCCTTCAACACAACCCTCTGGCTGGAGGCTGCGCACCATCAGGACCAGAACCTCTCTCCCTCAGGACCAGAACCTCTCTCCATCAGGACCAACACCTCTCTCCATCAGGACCAGAACCTCTCTCCATAAGGACCAGAACCTCTCTCCATCAGGACCAAAACCTCTCTCCATCAGGACCAGAACCTCTCTTCATCAGGACCAGAACCTCTCTCCATCAGGACCAACACCTCTCTCCATCAGGACCAGAACCTCTCTCCATCAGGACCAGAACCTCTCTCCATCAGGACCAACACCTCTCTCCATCAGGACCAGAACCTCTCTCCATAAGGACCAGAACCTCTCTCCATCAGGACCAGAACCTCTCTCCATCAGGACCAAAACCTCTCTCCATCAGGACCAAAACCTCTCTCCATCAGGACCAAAACCTCTCTCCATCAGGACCAGAACCTCTCGGCACCTCAACAAGGCCCGCCCCCCCCCACTGACACTTTACCTCAGCCACAACGCAGACTCTGCATGGAGATCACAGGATGGTAAATAATGCAATGTTTAAATATTGCTTACTGCCAATATTTTATATTCTATAATTTATTGCATTCTATTTCTTAATATAGTTCGCTATCTGTGTAGTTTTTACATTTTTTTATTTGTATGTACGACACCTCCTCATACGTGTGAACATACCTGGCAATAAACCCGTTTCTAATTCTGATCTTTTTGTCCTCTAGGTTGCACTGCCACGTCTACAGTAGCACAGAATGGACAGAGGAAACATGATTGGGCCTCAAGTTTTTTGCAGCCAATATACATTATCCTACAAACTTGGGATAGGAGGGTGAATGAACAAGTTATCCATTGGTTGGAACCTACATCCCCATTGTTAGACGTACTAAATCCTGCACACTGCTCCTTCACATTGACAATGTGAACATATGTCGCCATTTTGCCATTTCTGTTATTTTCAGTTGAATGTTTCAAAGTAATCTTAAAAAATTCAACTTACTTTTTGTTTCTACTGTTTATAAGTATGATGTTTAAATATGAAATGCTGTATTCATTAGTTGTACTATAATTCTACAAATATGTTTAAGTTTTCAGAGTAATTGTTTCCTACAGAACATTTTGTGATGTCATTTTGTTTAACCTGTTTGATTGGAATATGTTAGAAAAAAGCTGTAAAATAGCTCTTTAGGTTCTGTATTTATTTTAGTGTTTGATCATACAAATCTAATAAAAGAAAATGTAAAAAACTGTTTTTCTCATCAGAACTTTATTTAAGGTATTTTAATGTAACATTTTAAGACAATGGATTTTGAAAAGAGAGGAAAGTTTCCTCTAAAATATTTAAGGACAATTTCTGTATACTAATTGCTTTTGCACTTTATTTCAGTTAAAGTATTTTTACTTTAATTTTATGGTTTTTGTTTGGCAGCCTGCTGCCAGTCATTTGACCGTTTTTTCCGTTTTTTTTGCCCATAGAAGTTTTAGTGCTGTACTTTTATTAAACGTTATTGACTGTAAAAAGAGCAGATACATCTGTAAAACCTGTAAAATATTTAAGGACAATTCCCATAAATTAATGTTATAAATTCTGCAGAACCATTTTATAGAAAACAATAGCAATGTTCTATAGATTATTTTGCAGAATTTATAGTAAAATCCATAGGTACATTCTATAGAATATTTGCCAATATTCTGCAGTATATTCTACAGAAATTCTATAGAAACATCAATAGATTCTATGGAATATAGGTCACAAATTCTATGATATTCTCCAGAACAGTTCTATAGAAAGCATCCATGGGGTTTTCTATAGGATTCTATAGACTATTTTCTACAAAAAAACCATCTACAGTGTATATTTTCTATACTATAGTATTCTATAGATTATTTCCCAGAATCTATAGTAAAACAAGTAGGCAATTTCTATAGTATATCCGCAAAAATCCTGTAGTATTCTACAGACATTTTGTATAGAATGTGTCCATAGATTTTTCTATAGATTATTTCCCAGAATCTATAGTAAAACACGTAGGCAATTTCTATAGTATATCCGCAAAAATCCTGTAGTATTCTACAGAAATGTTCTATAGAATTTGTCCATAGATTTTTCTATAGATTATTTCCCAGAATCTATAGTAAAACACGTAGGCAATTTCTATAGTATATCCGCAAAAATCCTGTAGTATTCTACAGAAATGTTCTATAGAATTTGTCCATAGATTTTTCTATAGTATTCTATAGATTTTTTAATATAGTGCCTATATAATATCTATACGCTATCTCTCTCGCTATCTATCGCTCTTCCCTCTACCGCTCTACTGTAGACCGGGGTTGCGTTCGGATAGTTTAAAAATCAGCTCCTAAATTCTAACCCTATCTCCTATTCCTTGACCTCTGAGTGAAACGTCACAGGGTCAAGGGATAGTGGATAGGAGAATTCAAAAGGATTTAGGAGAAGAGATGCGGTGCTTTAGAGAATCCGACTGCACTTTCACTATCCAACGTGTTTATGATGCGCCAGCGGACGTCATTTTGTGCGTCTGCTGCTGTGGGGAAACTATGGAAACTACAGTTTTCTATACAGCGGACTACAACATGAATGTTTAATAAGAACGAGGGACTACTGTGAACTCATCTAGAGACTCTGCTCCGTGCTCTGATGCTGTTGCTTTGCTTTATGAACGTGGACAACAGAGAAACATATTCTTCATGACCAAAGTTGGAATTGAAATAAAAAAGGAAAGTGAAACTTATGCTCGTCACCCTCTCCCTCCGGTCTATATTAATACAAACAATGATCCCAGTATGATTGTATGAACTATGAAAATATCTTAAAATCAATACAAATGTATTTATTATAAACGTTAGTCTTTAACACCTATCACTGTGTACATCACCATTCAAACATCTTTTAAAAGTGGAACAAACCCCACACAGCTCAGTGAAATGTTGACTTTATTTGATCATTTCAGTAAAAACTAACGTTCATGTTTCTCTTTTTGATTATAATACTGATGAACGTTCAAAACAAAGCACTTTGGCAACTTACCACATACGTTTTAAAAAGCTTAATAAGCACCATAACTTTCATGATATAATTTCTCCGTCATAATCGATTGTTTCCGTGAACGGCCGACTGTTGTGTGACGTCAAATGCTGCGGCTGCAAGGCATTGTGGGGCAGCATTTTCTCCTCTCCTTTCGGTTAGGGAGGTCCAGTGGTTCCTAAGCTAAAGGAGGTTATAAAGGAAGTTTGAAACCTCCTTTCCTATCATTCTAGAGAATTCGAACGGCACTTATCATGGCTGCCACTGAGGGACTTCCAGGTCATTTCACTCCGTTAGGAAGGTTCCTAAGCTAAATGGACTATTCGACTGCAGCCCGGAAGTATACAACCGCACACCCAGCCGCCGGAAGTTGATAGACGCCATCTTGTGCAACTAGCCAATAGGGAAAGGAATATTAGACACATGCTAAATGCTAACCGAAGATGAAGGTTTTTCAGAATAAAAGCTTTACATCAGACATTGAGCGCGAGAACTTCTGGTTTTTCAGTATAAGACAGCATTTAAACTGACGGTATGTAAAGCTACATTATGCCATCAAAACATTGATTTTAATTTCTAACACCGTCAGGTCTGGAGTTGTATATTGTTTGTTTTCGTTTTATTAAACACCATGGACTACAACAAAAAAAAGAGTAAAAAACCGTGCCGTGAAAGCGGACTTGTTTTTTGAAGTTATTTTTTGTGGATTTTTGGATTGCCCAGGTTTGAAGTGGAGTATTGGATTTCCCTTTAAAAGAGATATAATCCCTCCACCTGGTCCTAGGTCTACCCCTCGGTCTCTTCCCAGCTGGACTTGCCTGGAACACCTCCCTAGGGAGGCGCCCAGGTGGCATCCTTACTAGGTGCCCGAACCACCTCAACTGGCTCCTCTCGACGCGAAGGAGGAGCGGTTCAACTCCGAGTCCCTTCTGGATGACTGAACTTCTCACCTTATCCCTAAGGGAGACGCCAGCCACCCTGCGGAGAAAACCCATCTCGGCCGCTAGTATTTCCATATCATGCTATTTTATTATCTTTTTTCATACTTTCATACTTTTTTACATTTTTATGTTAATAGCTACTTTGCAGATTTAGATTACGAATAAAAAATATATATTTAAAGTGGAACTATCATGCTATATTTGAATAATATATTGTAGGGCCTTACCTATATAAAACATGTCTGTGAAGTTTTTTTTTCAAAATACCAAACAGATCATGCATTTTAGCCATGCCTCATTTCGCTCTATTTGCCCTTTTTTAGCCCTGTTTTTGCAAGGGCTGAATCTGTGAGAAGTCTTCTTCGCTGCTTTTGTGGCAGACTACAGCGCCACCTACAGGCCTGGCATATGTACTACAGCGCCTCCAGTGCTTTCGAACGGCAATGGCCATGGCTGTCTCCTCCTGATAGCTGGAGAGTTGCCCATATAGGTGGAGCTCCTCGTTTCTGACGTCAGAGATATTTCAAATCTGTATCAGTCTGTATCAGATTGGATGGAGGAAAAGAGAGGGTTGTGTTTTCTGACACTTGGTGAGTTCCCTGACACACCACCACCACCAGGGACACATATGCATGTATAAAAGACGTACAAAAGTGCATTTTGCATGATAGGTCCCCTTTAAATAAACCCAACTTTAACAAGTGCAACATTGAACATGAATGCAACAATAATTATAACATGATATGTTTTAAATATATGGTGTTAAATTTGAGCCATTCTGCATAATGAGTACTTTTACTTATGGTACCTAAAGTGGTACCAATTTACAATAAGACTACTCTTATAAAGGGTTTACGAATAGTTTGTAATTAATTTATTAATTAGGTTGTGAACACTTTATAAATCATTAATAAGCTTTTAGACATGAGATAAACAGGGCAACTGTGACCGGTTGCTTGCCAAATAGTGAGCCCACATTTATATGTACTGCTAAGCAGAGATGGGGTCGTTACTAAAAAAAAGCAATATATTACATATTACTTTTAAAAAAAGTAATATATTACACTACTTCGTTACTCTCTACATAAAGTAACTCGTTACTTTACTCGTTACTTTACTTGTTACTTTACTCGCAGGGCCGGCCCACCCCTCCCTACAGGCAGATCACGCAGACTGCGGCGCACCTACAGTGTAAGCGCGCCACAGTTTTGCCTCTGCGAGACTCCACTTGCACCCCCAATTACTATTGCATTAAGGAAGACATAACACAAGTCTTTCTTTTGATATGCTCTAAAATAGGCTACCAGTCTACCACAACAAGCTAACAGTCTGTGAAACGTCAAGACACTAATTAATTAAACCAGTTCAAGACGGATTATTCTTATCATTCTTTATGAGCGCAGTAACGGTAAGGTATCTAATTACTTATTTATTTAGTATTCCATAACTTAGTAACAGAGATGGTCAAACTAAAGTGGTAGAGACATGGCAGAATTCCTACAATGAAGCGGGACATTGAACTGTTCACCCGTGAGAGGGTGATCAACAAAGGAGAGCGAGCGGCCCCATTGAGGAAGTTTACAGATGAAAAGACTCAGCCATGTTTATGCAGCACTGCACGTGGAGATGTGGTCTCACAAATCGTGCAGATTACATAGGCCTACATGTATATAAACCTGCGGCGGAAACCCCTCTTGTCTGTCAGTGAGTGTGATTATTTTATAAAAGTAACGAAGTAATGCGTGTCGGGGCAATGTTAGTAACTGTAGTGTGATTACTGAATTATAAAAGCGTTACACTACTCCGTTACCGACAAAAGTAATATTATTACAGTAACGCGTTACTAACATGTATAAGTAACTGCCAAAAGGGATCCTTGTAAAGTGTGAAACAAATCACCATTTATTAACGAGTTACTACCATTTATAATTGGTAAAAGGGAGCGTTATTGTAAAGTGTGAAACACATCACCATCTATTCATGAGTCAGTAACATTTATAACTACTGAAAGGGTGCATTTTTTTTAAGTTGAATACACATGTCCATTTATGAATGAGTTCTAACATTCACGCTGACCTAATACACATTTTTCACATGAAATACAAAGTAAGATGCAACAGAGCCAAGCAAAACATTTAATTCACACATGAAGAAAATCAGGACTCAGGATTTGTTTAGTATGACTGACACAAATATTTAAACATAAAAGCTTTTCTCAGACATAAATTAAAGACTTGGTAAGAAATAATGGTACTCAGACTGGAAAGGCTTTGTGTATATTCTTGAACAAGCGTCCAAGCAGTCCATCAGGGTGAGCAGAGCCAAGCCAAGATGACCATTCAAGAACCTTGAGGTGTTCTTCCAACAAACTGTACGGTTTCCTCTCAGTCTACGGACATGTCCTTTGACGGTCGACCAAGCTCTTTCTATATGTTGGATATGACTGCCAGTCTGGGGGTTCACACAAACCACCTACTGTGGTTTATGGCGCAGTGGTTGTACCCCATGTTACTTAGCAATGCCCTCCACTCATCACTAATAATGCTACTTCCTGACTTAACATGCATAATCAGAGGGACAAGGTGGCATCTTGATCGTTTCTCCACTAGTTTCAACACTAGTCTCTGCCTTTTGTCTTTAACTCCCATCATTCCGAAGACCCATTTCTTCCTTCTCCAGGTATGTCCAAAGCGTCCACATGCATATAACTAACAAAAAATAAATCATAACATCATCTTAGTTAACAACAAAATGCACACAAATTACAGTAACATGTGTTGCATATCATGTTTCAAAATGCCATACTTGTGTATTACAGTATATATGCATTGTATAACATAATTTAAGGATAATTATATATATGGTCCATATTGATGATTTTTTTTTTATTCTCTTGTACAAGAAAGCCCAGTCTATAACTGCCGAACATAGGAACTGTGTACAGTACCTTCTCCCAGACACAAATACTGAAAATAAAATATTTTACTTTATCAGCATTGGTATTACTATTTATTTGATACCAATTTGGGAATACAATTAATGAAAAGAACAAGGTTGTGGTTCGTTCTTCAGATATGCTGTGACGTTAACGTGTAAGCTCAATAATAAACTCCAGCTCAACCAACCATATTGTAATATCTAAGTAATCATCTTGAAATATGACATTAATATTTGTAATATACACACATCTTATTGTGAGGTTAATTTCAAATACACTAGGCTGCTCTTCAACACTACTTTGACGTTAGCTTGTCTACATAATCGATCATAGCAAATTTAAATTAACCCTATCAATGCATAAAGTTACCTACCTAATATAATATCTCTCTAACTTACAAGAGGCGCTTTCACACCGGAGTACTTTTCCCAGGAATAGTTCCGATAGTTCCTGGGATTTTGCGTTCACACCAAAAAGATCTGGAACTAGAATTGTGTTGGCAAACCTTTTCACCCCTTTTTAGTCCCTGCTAGAGAGCAGGGACTTTCCTTGGGAGAAAAAGGTTCCAATTTCTGATTGACTCGGCGAATTGCAAACCACGCCCCGTAAAACTCAGAAAAGTTTTTGTGAAGCCACCATTTTATTTGCTCGCATTAGCATTAGCCCAGCGCACCAACGGAGAGAGACTAACTTATGGAAACACAAAAGAAAACATGGGAGCAGTGGAGTGATGAGGAGGTGTCGGCGCTTCTGGCGATTTACTCGGAAGTCCCCAACTCCGGGGACTTCCGGCCAGGGACTCGGGTGGCAGTGTATGCCGCAAAGTTGTTTGCGGCCTGCCAGTAAACCCAAAGCAGAAGAAGAAGTGACGTCAGCGGCTCCCTCAGGGACTTATTCCGGTGTGAACGTGATTTACTAGATAGTTCCAGGAAATAAAAGTTCCGGGGAAAAGTTACAGTAACTATTCCTGGGAAAAGTACTTGGTGTGAAAGCGCCTAAGGATTACCTTATTTTACCAACCTCAAACAGAAGCCATTTGTTCCACAGTATTATCCCACTTAATGCTTAAAACTTCTCTATTACGTTTTAACTTGGAGGCTACGATTAGCATCGTTAGCACAGATGTAGCTACCACTTGCTTACTACATGCCAACCTAAGTCATAACATTCATTAACGTTAGCTGACTAATAACATAAGCAACACATAAATAAAGTACTCGAATTTCACTTACCGTAAAACTGCATTCATGCACCGTCTGTTTTAAACGCGGAGCGAGTCACTATAGTCCGATATAAGCATGAAGAATAGTCCAAGGCACCAGCACAACAAACACGGCCGAGTTCAAGTTATGTTCCCCGGATGAGCTGAGCAGGCAGAGCCCCTGTAGCATCACGGAGCTGCTAGCAGAGAGAGAGAAAGCTAACAACAGCAGTCACTGGACAGACCTGTCACTCAATGTGACCACGCCCTAATTTATGCATAACGTTAAGGCTTAATATAATTTAAACAAATTATAAATGGATGTAACTCATTAATAAATGGGAATGTGTTTTACACTTTACAAGGCTCCCTTTTGGCAGTTATAAATGTTAGTAACTCGTAAATAAAGGGTGATTTGTTTAACACTTTACAATACAAATTGGCAATTATAAATGGACGTAACTCATTAATAAATGGTGATTTGTTTAACACTTTACAAGGCTCCCTTTTGGCAGTTATAAATGTTAGTAACTTGTAAATAAATGGTCATAAAGAGATGCCAAGAAACATCAAGATGGAAGGGGGTGAATCAACTCAGTGAACAACAGATACCAAGGTTTGGCTGATGAAGAAGACGAAGTAAGCTAGGTAGCCAATATAAGGCTTAGTCATCTTGCTAAATAGTGAGCCTGTGTTGATGAACGAAAACTATGTTAGAACTGGTTTATAAATGGTTCTTAATGATTAATTAAGTGTGTAGGCTACAACCTAATTAATAACCTAATTATAAACTCTTTATGAATCCTTTGTAAGGGTAGTCTTATTGTAAAGTGGTACCAATTTGATTGAAGGACTTTGACGTAAAAGAGTATTTTCACACTGTAGTACTGCTACTTTTACACTGGAAGTGTGTCATAAGGAAGGGTTGTTTATAAGATTTGGTCACTGATTCATTTTCTTCAAAGTGACCCCGTTATCATTTATTTAGGGCATGTGCTTTTGCAGTGAATAGCCGCGCAACTACGGACCTTTCTTAACTCCTCAGTAATACATATTGTACAGAACAAGACAGGAGACATCCTTTAGTATAGATCTGCAGCTTTGCACTGAATGTTTCCTGGGACTGAAAAATATTTTCGATGTTAACATCACACTTGTGTGGATTTTGAATACATTTCCACTCTCTGTGCTATCTGTAAGTGTTGAGTGATGACTTACCACAAACGTGTCAAGAACAAGTATGTGCAGTTCTGTTTGCCGCTGATTTTTTTCCCTGTTTCTCGAAGTCGTGCTGGTGCTTTGACACAGGCCGGGATCATTGCTCGACTTTGAGGATAATGTATTTTAGACACGCCAACGCTTCCGCACTTCTTCAAGGAGCTGGAGCTGAAGGTTTCTAAATGTGTTTTTCTCTCTCAAAATAAATGGTGTGTGAGAAAGAAACACAACAGAACTGTTTTTATGTACTTCAAGATTCAAAGACTACATGGGAGTTGTTGTCAGTTTCAGGTCATTAAAGTACAAATGACATTATTGTTGTTATTTTCTTGTTATTATTTGTATTGCTGTCAACTATTTTCAGAATTTATGGTAAGTACAGTAAGGTTTTCTTTCCTTTTTCAGACAGCAGGTGCAGGGGCGGACTGGGGGGAAAAAGTGGCCCGGGGATTAATTGACAGACAGGCCCACTTAATGGAAGATTATTTTTTAAATGTTGAAGTTAAATGCATCAATCTGGTGCACTTTGAGAGCAAAATTAGGGACTAAATCTATGGATACATCTCTCAACACCCATATGAACAGATTTACTCCCTGCTAATATTAATGTACTCCTGTGTTTGGGAGTTTCAAAATGTAATAATTTGAAGTAAGCTATTACTAGCAGTTGTTTGGTTTTACTGTTTCATACTTGTCTAATTTGTAATTCATGTTGATTGTGATGAAGTAAAAGAAAGGTTTTCGACAAAACGGGCAGGATATAGAGTTATGATTAAAAATGAAGTCTTTAAACAAGAGTTTTTCCTTGACACTGCATTATTACTTCCTATTAAGGTTTCTACACGGACCACTATTGCGGTAAGCATGTTGTAACTTCCGGTTGTTGTTGTCATTGTCATCTCCGGGTATCCCGTGTGCGTGTTCTGTTGCTGATAGCTTATTATCTTAACTTAATCGATCGTTTTAAAACTCTTGATCACGGCAACTGCCTGACGTTGTAATCACACGTTACTACAGCTTTAGCACTCACAACTCTCCTTCTCTTAGCGACTGTAACTCCACAGTTGCCTACACTCTTTTCGGGTTTGCTAACGGTAGCTACTTTAGCTTGATAGCTAGCCATGGCTCTTTCCCCACCCTCGGGTGCTAGTTCCTGCTCTAACTGTCTCATGTTTGGTTACTTCCCTACCTCCTTTACTTTACAGTATAGTTGTTAGGTTGGAGGCGGGAATCATAGCCATAGAAGCCCGGCTCTGCATCTTAGAAAGTAACTCAGCTACAGTAAAGCCCATGTTAGCCAGTGCGGACCGGCAAAAGGTAGCTCCTATTAGCCGTTCCCCGGCAACTCCCGAGCAGCAGGTAGACTGGGTCACTGTTCAGAAGGGGCATAACGCGAAACCCGCAGGTCCCCACCAACCCGTTCACGTATCTAACAGATATTCCCCACTCAGCGAGACACCCGCTGAGAAGCCAACTCTGGTTATTGGTAGCTCTATTATGAGACACGTGAATTTAGAGACTGAAGCCTCCACAGTCACATGCATTCCGGGGGCCAGAGCAGGCGACATCTTAAACTGCTGGCTAAAAATAAACGTAAATATAGTAGGATTGTTATTCACGTCGGTGGTAATGATGTTCGTTTACGCCAATCAGAATGCACCAAACTTAATGTGGAGTCGGTGTGTAGTTATGCTAAAACAATGTCGGACACCGTAATCTTCTCTGGTCCCCTCCCCAATCTGATAAATGATGACATGTATAGCCGCATGTCATCATTTCAGCGCTGGTTGTCTTGGTGGTGCCCAGCAAACAATGTAGGCTTCGTAAATAATTGGACAGCCTTCTGGGGAAAACTGTGGTGTTATTGTATATGTGTGTGTGTTAGCCAATAGGAGTGGAGCCTTACGGGCACGGTTCATTGACGTCATAGGCGGACGACATGTTATGGTAACGGGGCATGTGAGCTAGGAGTGTTCTAACATGTGGGCTACCAATAAAGAGACGTAATTGTGACAGTTGAACTCACGTGTATTATAAACCTGGTCTGATTAAGAGAGACGGCATTCATCCTACTTTGGATGGTGCCGATCTCATTTCGGCAAACATTTCAGGGCTTTGTGGACTTAATCCATGACAAACTGGAGTTGAGACCAGGAGGCGGAGTCGCAGTCTTACACGGTTCTCTGCGCTCTCTCCTCGGCAGTCATCCATAGGAATCCCGAACCCATTAAAATACCTAATATTAACGGTGTGTGTGTCTGCCCAAGGACAATTTAAGGTAAAACCTAATAGAGGTCTCATACATAATAACCTAATAAAAGTAAATGTAACAACAACTACTACAGTGCAACAAAACAGGAAGATTAAATGTGATCTCTTAAACATAAGATCTCTAGCATCTAAAGCAATATTGGTAAATGATTTAATATCAGATTATAATATTGATATATGCTGTCTCACTGAAACTTGGTTGAGACATGAAGAATATGTCAGCATAAATGAGGCCACTCCACCCAGCCATATCAACACTCATATTGCCAGAGGCACGGGCCGAGGAGGTGGAGTTGCAGCAATCTTTGACTCAAGTTTACTTATCAATACTAAACCAAAATTCAATTATACCTCCTTTGAAAGCCTCGTTTTTAGTCTTACGCATCCGACCTGGAAAACTTTGCAGCCAATCTTATTTGTTACAGTGTACCGTGCACCAGGTCCTTATTCAGAATTCTTATCAGAATTCTCTGAGTTTTTATCAACTTTGGTTCTTAAAACAGATAAAGTAATTATCGTAGGTGACTTTAATATTCATGTTGACGTTGATAAAAATAGCCTTACTGTTGCATTTAACTCTATATTAGATTATGTTGGTTTCTGTCAGAGTGTAAATAAACCAACCCACTGCTATAATCACACTCTCGACCTTGTTCTGATTTATGGTATTGAAATTGAGCAACTATTAGTCGAACCGCATAATCCTGCTTTATCCGACCAGTTCTTAGTAACTTTTGAAGTACTATTACGAGACTACAAAGCATTAGTCAAAAGCTCCTGCAGCAGAAACCTATCTGTTAGTGCTATAGCCAAATTTAAGGAAGAGATTCCACCAATACTTAACTCGATAGCATGTCTGCATGTAAGGGAGGAAACTTATACAAAATGTACACCACCCCAAATTGATCATGTTGTTGATAGTGCTACAGATGCGCTGCGAATAAAATTAGACTCTGTTGCTCCTTTGAAAAAGAAGAAAACAAAACAACATAGATTAGCTCCATGGCATAATGCCGAAACCCGCAAAATAAAGCAAAAGTCGAGACAACTTGAAAGGATATGGCGTTCCACTAAACTTGAAGAATCTCGTTTAATTTAGCATATTACTCTCAATGAATATAAGAAAGCACTGCGTAAAGCGTGAGCAGCCTACTACTCTTCATTAATAGATGAGAATAAGAATAATGCAAGATTTATTTTCAGCACTGTAGCCAGGCTGACAGAGAGCCACAGCTCGATTGAGCATTCTATTCCCATAGCACTCAGTAGTAATGATTGTATGTGCTTTTTTAACGATAAAATTGTTACTCTTAGAAACAAAATCAATGACCTCTTGCCTTTGACCAGTATAGTGTTATCAACAGCTCCCGGAAACGTAAGTTCTAATATTACACTAGATAGTAAACTAGAATGCTTTTCAGCCATTAACCTTGAACAATTACATTCAATGATTCTCTCTTCTAAACCATCAACGTGCATATTAGACCCAATTCCAACTAAGCTGTTGAAGGAAGTTTTTCCATTAATTAGCACTTCTTTATTAAATATTATGAATATGTCTTTATTATCAGGCTATGTTCCACAATCATTCAAAGTAGCAGTGATAAAACCGCTTCTTAAAAAGCACAACCTCGATCCAGAGGTTTTAGCCAACTATAGACCTATTTCTAATCTTCCGTTCCTCTCAAAAATTCTTGAGAAAGCAGTCGCAAAACAGCTGTGTGATTACTTAAAAAACATTGATTTATTTGAAGATTTTCAGTCTGGCTTTAGAACACATCATAGCACAGAGACAGCTCTGGTTAAAGTCACAAATGACATTCTAATAGCCTCAGACAAGGGACTTGTCTCTATTCATGTCTTGCTCGATCTCAGTGCTGCATTTGATACTATCGACCATGATATCCTATTGCAAAGATTAGAGCACTTAGTTGGCATACAGGGAACTGCTTTAGGCGGGTTTAGGTCCTATCTATCTGAACGCTCTCAGTTTGTACGTGTTAACGATTAATCTTCCACGCAAACCAAAGTTAGCCATGGAATGCCACAGGGTTCAGTGCTCGGACCTATTTTGTTCACATTATATATGCTTCCGTTAGGCAATATTATAAGGAATCATTCTGTAAACTTTCATTGTTATGCGGATGATACTCAACTATATTTATCAATCAAGCCTGATGAAATTAATCATCTAAATAAAATTCAAGACTGCCTCAAGGACTGTGGATGACCTTAAACTTTTTGATGTTAAACACGTCCAAAACTGAAGTTATTGTACTTGGCCCGAAGAATCTACGAAACAAATTATCTAAAGATATACTAACTATGGATGGCATTAATTTGGCCTCCAGTGAGACTGTAAGGAATCTTGGTGTTATATTTGATCAGAATTTATCCTTTAACGCCCACATCAAATCTATTTCAAGGACCGCCTACTTCCATCTACGTAACATTGCAAAAATCAGGCATATCTTGCCTCAAAACGATGCAGAGAAACTAGTCCATGCATTTGTTACTTCAAGGCTGGATTATTGTAACTCCTTATTATCAGGGTGTACCAAGAAGTCAGTCAAGTCGCTTCAGCTGATTCAAAATGCTGCAGCTCATGTACTAACTAGAGTTAGGAAAAGGGACCACATTACTCCTGTTCTGGCTGCCTTACACTGGCTCCCTATAGAACACAGGATAGAATTTAAAATTCTTCTTCTCGCCTACAAAGCCCTTAATGGGCAGGCGCCATCTTACCTTAAAGAACTCAGTATACCCTACTGTCCTACTAGGGCATTGCGTTCCAAGAATACAGGGTTGTTGGTTGTTCCTAGAGTCTCTAAAAGTACAATGGGAGCCAGAGCCTTTTCTTATCAAGCTCCACATTTGTGGAATCAGCTTCCAGTTTGTGTTCGGGCGGCAGACATCCTATCCGTTTTTAAAAGTGCGCTTAAGACCTTCCTTTTTGATAAAGCTTATAGTTAGGGCTGATTAGATTCAGCCCCTAGATTTGCTGATATAGGCTTAGTTTGTCGGGGGACATCTTACTTCTTCCTTCTCTCTGTCTATACCTGTGTACTCTCATGTTCCGATTAACCCAGCTTCCCCAAATGTATTTCTTTTTGGTGTCTATATACGCCGGGATCCGGAGACATGGATGATCCTGCGGTCCAGTGCCCTGGATCACGAGCCCTGGATCTTGAGTCGTGGCTGTGGTCCTGGATCATAGGTCCTGGATGGATATCCTCGTGGATTCATCTTCCTATTATACACACATGCATTTCCAAACATTTGGACTACCTATGTTGCAAATGTATTATCTTTTCAATTTACACACGGCATCTATTGCACGTCTGTCCGTCCTGGGAGAGGGATCCCTCCTCTGTTGCTCTCCCCGAGGTTTCTCCCATTTTTCCCTTTAAACTGTGGGTTTTCTTCGGAAGTTTTTCCTTGTACGATCTGAGGGTCTAAGGACAGAGGGTGTCGTATTGTCATACTGATATTCTGTACACACTGTGAAGACCACTGAGACAAATGTAACATTTGTGATATTGGGCTATATAAATAAACATTGATTGATTGATTGATTGATTGATTGATTGATTGATTGATTGATTGATTGATTGATTGATTGATTGATATATATGTAACATATGTGAGTTATGATCTTAAGATGTGTGCTCTGTATGTACCTTATAAACAGAGTTGGGTGTAATAATATTACTTTGTCGGTAACGGAGTAGTGTAACGCGCTACTTTTATAATCCAGTAATCACACTACAGTTACTAACATTGCCCCAACACGCGTTACTTCGTTACTTTCTAAAATCAGTCATAATCAAACCTCAACAAACACCTGCAAAGAACACATGCTAGGTGAAGCTAACGCACATAGCTGTTGTTTATTTATATCACACACACACGTAGTTCTTCTTCTCTGTTTTCCGGTTGTTGCTTGTTTTGAATGACGAATACACACTACCGCTGCCTGCTGGTAAGGAGAGTTATTGCCACTCACGCATGCGCAGTTCGTACGTGCTCGGCTGAAGTCTGGCTCCAGTGCAACACATGGCCAACACGCAGGAGAACACGCTGACGCAACAGCGTGAGCAGAGATAGACTGCGCAAAATATACAGATAGCAGGAGACAGAGGACAGCCACGGTCAGATAGCAGGAGACAGAGGACAGCCACGGTCAGATAGCAGGAGACAGAGGACAGCCACGGTCAGATAGCAGGAGACAGAGGACAGCCACGGTCAGATAGCAGGAGACAGAGGACAGCCATGGTCAGATAGGAAAACATTCAGGAGCTATCTGGATCAGTCTTATGCGACAATGGAAACTGAACTAAAGAGAACATTTGAAACTTTAGCAGTCTGCGTGATCTGCCTGTAGGGAGGGGCGGGCCGGCCCTGCGAGTAAAGTAACGAGTAAAGTAACGAGTAAAGTAACGAATTACTTTATGTAGATAGTAACGAAGTAGTGTAATATATTACTTTTTTTTAAAGTAATATGTAATATGTAATATATTACTTTTTTTTAGTAACGACCCCATCTCTGCTTATAAAGCGGTTGATCTGCAAGAAACACTAAATGATTATGGTCTTCTCTCATGTAATCTCCCTTTATAGAAAGTGTGACTCAAATTATATTTGAGTTTTAGACATTTATTAATACTATTTTCCACAGCCCCGAGTGTACATCAACATATCAATAAGGCTCTGTTTAACATTAACCAACAATACAAGTAAATCAAAAACAGAAGCAAGGAGAGATTCACAGTGCCCTTACAGAACTGAGAACAATCATGTAACAAAGATGTGCCTGACAAGAGAAACTGGAGGGATCAAATATGTTCTCTTCTCAAGCTGAGGCCACATTAGGAATGAAGGGAGATGATGTTGGTGATATGATTCATGGGGCCGAGCAAAGGCAGTACTGCTTGTTAAATCTTCTGAAAATGGATAGTGTCCTTTAAAAGAAAGCCGAGGTGTGTCATGCATTCTTGCACTGAAGTGAGTTGAGCCTCTCCGCCAAAGATACTCCCAAGATAAAACGACACGTCAGGACTATGGCCTCTCATGGTTCATCATGTAAAGGTCACACATATTGCTGCATGGGAGGAGAGAGAGAGAGAGAGAGAGAGAGAGAGAGAGAGGGAGAGAGAGAGAGAGAGAGAGAGAGAGAGAGAGAGAGAGAGAGAGAGAGAGAGAGAGAGAGAGAGCAGGGCGACAGGAGATGGTATAGATTACGAAAACACACTGTATTTCACACTGTTATAGTGTCTGATTGTACTTTTGTGTAATTGTAACCTGTGTTTAATTTCCCCGTTCCGTGATTTTGAGCTGCAAACCCTCAAAGCTAACCAATCAGTGCAGACTGGGCTCTGGTTTCAGACAGAGGGTGAAAAGAGGTGATGCAAAAATAAAAATGTTTTTGAACATTAAAGCATGGAGACATGTCACAGTGGAGGCACAAAATAAAATAACGAACCTGCAAATTAGCATAATAGGCCCCCACTTGCATTCACACACAAATACGAAAAGGTTACATAATTAGCTTTCCTTATCTAGTTATCTACAATAATGCCGTTTCTAATCATACACTTTTTATTTTTTATTTTCTGAGGTAGAGACCTCTGCAACATCTGTCTGGTGGAATTCAGCTTTTGTATTCCTTTTATTCTTTTCAAATATCAAAGCTTATTCTGACAATCCACAGACTTGAAAATGAACAGTTTCATTAAAAGCTATTTTCCACCAAAGAACATCCTTCAACTGCCTACTTCCTCGTTGCAAAGATGCTAATGTGTGTGTTAATGATGACACAGAAGACTGATATTTCTACATATTTCCAAACATCACACCAACACAATCTTACGACGGAGTATTAGGGCCACACTTAGAAAAAAAAAACAGAGAGATTTCGAGAATAAAGTCGTAATAATACGAGAATAAAGTAATAGTTACAAGAATAAAGTCGTAATAAAATAAGGAATGTGGAGCATCTTGTGAAGCAGTACTTTAGTTTCTCAAATAACGAAATACTTAATCTGTTGGCACATCAGCATCAGATTATCATAAGTATTGGAACTTTGAAAAGGTTGTGCAAGAAACTGTGTCTATTATTTCGAAGAAAGAACCAAACGGACTTGGAGGACATTGTCTCCTTTCTGCAGGAGGAAATGGCTGGTTCTGGTCGACTACAAGGCTATCGTTGGTTACATCTACGAGCTGTTCAAAGGGGATTTGTTGTTCCACAAGAAACTATGAGACTTGTAATCAAGGCTTTGGATCCAGAAGGAGTCGAACGATAGCCTTGTAGTGGAATCGGAATGAGCTCCCCATTGAAATCAGGACAGCAGAAAGCCTGCACATCTTCCGGCGCAGACTGAAAACTCATCTCTTTCGACTCCACTTCGAGCGATAGAATTACTAACAAAGAATTGTTAACAAAGCACTTATATACTAATAAAGGTCTGGCTTATCTAAAGCTAGTTGAGTAGCACTTGAAATGTTTTAGCTCTATGAAACCTGATGTACTTTATGATTCTGTTTTCTTCAAGTTTGTATCTTGTTGGTCGAACGCACTTATTGTAAGTCGCTTTGGATAAAAGTGTCAGCTAAATGCAATGTAATGTAATGTAGTCGGCCAGAACCAGCCATTTCCTCCTGCAGAAAGGAGACAATCTCCTCCAAGTCCGCTTCTCAAGTCACTTATGAAACTATGGCTTTAATCTCGTAATTATGACTTTATTGTCGTATTATTACGACTTTATTCTCGAAATCTCTCTGTTTTATTTTATAAGTGTGGCCCTAATACTCCGTCGTACAATCTAAAATGAGGAACAGAAGTGAATACAACTTGAATATTAACAGAATCAGTAAGCAACATTTGAATGTACACAAAATGTAATGTTTTGGCATTAAGCAGACAATCGTAATGAGAGGAATAACACTTGTAACACTTTGCATATTCACACTAATATCATATTTTCACTTTTTAACAGTGACTGCAGGGGTTTAGCTAATACTCTCTAAAGATGGTTAAAGCTAAAAACTGTCCATAAACATGTTATTTATCAGTGGCATAAAAACAGAACTATCAACAGCACAGTGTCTGTGAGATGTTATCCTGGTGATTCTTTGCATTATTCAAAATAGATTAGTGCGTGATTATTCACCGCACGGGTTACAAAATGTCACTGAATCAGCAAAGTTTAAAATCAGTAGCCTTCAGCAGAACGGCCTCAAACTTCAAAGGGAATCAGCACAGCACTGTAGTTTTTGATCATTGGAGACAATTGATCTTTTGTGTTCAAAGAATATTTGTGCTTCAGGCTTCCCTAGGAAACATTTCTAACAACCTGCCATGCGTGTGATTGTAATATAAATGCCAAGACAGATGCAAATATGTCCTCGGCTCGATGACTGTACAGTATGTGCTGGGATGTGTCTGTTTTCCTGCTATTACTAAGACATATACTGTATAGTAGTACCAGAGAGCCCAGTGTGCATTAAATCAGTTGGATGAAGGATTGGAATCAGTGGCAGGTAAAGTTAGTACTGTTATGTGACAGTCTTATTTGTACATGAAAGTCTAGGAATAAAGTCAAGTTTATGTTTCCAAATCCTCCTACAGACATATTTGAAATACTATGCTTTGCTCCTGCAATATAGATAGGTGTTCCTGATCGACAAAAGATTTGGGTGTGATAATACATTTGTTTTTTCAATAGATGCTGAAGATATATATGTCAACTTTCCAGATTCTATCAACATACTATTTAATTGGCATAATTTACTGATATTTTTGACATACTGACTTTTTTTCGACGTACAAACTACGTATTTTTTTTACATGCTATACTATACAGTATGTCGTTTTTTTCTCGTATGTTTTACATACTATACCACTACTTTCTTTTAAAGATACTATTGTTCTTTCGGAAATGTTCAACATACTATACTAGATTGTTCTCTGATTTGTTTGGACCATTAACTGTCACTTTTTTTCCAATTTTTTGACATACTGTCCTATGTTTTCTCTGTTATTTTCAACATACTATACTATGACTTTTTCCGACATACTGTACCATACTACTATTTTCTTTTGATGTTTTGTACTTACTATGACTGTTGTTAGACATACAATACTAAGCATTGTACACAATTTAAACCTATCAATGTCGTTTAATTAACAAAGGTAATCTGGTGTTTTTGAGTTGATGAGTAGTGGAGATATCACTGTCAAATCATTCGACAGTGAGGAGAATACTTACTTCCGGGTGTACAATTCTCCGTTATCCAATGGGAATGGACGCTCAATTGCCTTTAAGAGCTGCCGACATAAACTCGGCGCGCCCCAACTGCACGCCACGGGACCCTGACCAAGCGTCGCTCCTGGACGTTTAGGGAGTGAGAGTGTGTTGGCTAAACTGATGATTTAGAAGCATTGCCCTATTTGACTGGGCCCTGGACAGCCCCAGTTCTTAAATACCTGTTTATAACCATTTTAAACATGTTTTGTTGTGTTTTTGAGTCCTTCAAGAGTGTCAGTGGACACAACTGTGATGATAGACCCTCCAGAAAAACGCGGGCAAAAATCCTTGATTATGCAGGCTAAAATCCTTGATTATGCGGGCTAAAATCCTTGATTATGCGGGCTAAAATCCTTGATTATGCGATCAAACATGCGGGGTTTTATGTGATTTTATGCGGTGAAATCGCGGGAATTTGCGAAATGTGCGAAAAGTTGCGAAATATGCGGAAAAAATAAATATTGGGCTGTCTTATTTATTTATTCTCTCTCACACACAACCTGCCACTAACGTTAAACCCCTCTACTACTCTCACACACACACACACACACACACACACACACACACACACACACACACACACACACACACACACTTCTCCGCCTCATTCTGTTTTCATTTACTCGTTAGTTATCTGACCAGCTTCAATCTTGTAGGCTTCTCACCTCGTTTCTTGTAGCCCTCGAAAGGGTTTTGGAGGTTGATGCCTCGGTGAACGTGAGTTGTTTGGCTTTCTTGTCCGCAGCAGCAGAAAGCATTTTCGAATGTTTGAATGAATCAAAGTGGGTCGTCACCGTGGATTTTCTCTTACGCTCCAAAACAGTTGCACGGGGTGCAGAATAGTTTCCCCCCACTTTCGTGCAAGACATCGGGGTACTGCTTTGCCCGGTCTTTAGCAGAAATGTTCGTCGGTAAATGAGATGGATTAGATGTTTTCATCTTGGTGTTTTCTCTCTCGTGTGAGCTCCACACGTTCACTCTACGGTGTTGTTTACCTTCTGTGATGCGCGAGCTGATGACGTCGCGTCAACATCATCATCACTTCATGTCAAGAGGAGTTAACTTTTTTTCCCCTCAACTTTGTGTGGAAAAATGCGGGGATTATGCGGCCTTTTAAAAATCTGCGCCATTTTGCTGATTATGCGGTAAATTCTGCGATCGCAGAATCGCGTTTTTCTGGAGGGTCTAAGCTACAGTGACTTCATGTTCATTTAAAGTTGAATGTGTCTAATAAGCTCATTTCCCTAGTTCAGTGTTTCTTTTAGTTAACTTATTGCCCTAGCCAGTGATAATGTAAAGTAGTGATGATGGCTCCTCTTTCAAACAGTGGCCTTGACTGGGGTGCACAACTACGTTTTATAAAGGCTTTCAAGTCAGGGTCAGTCCTCACTACGACTAGACATGACCTCCGGTTCCTCCACAGAGGTAATTGAGGTCAGGTCGATCTGACTGAACTCCGCACAGGCAGCAGAGTCAATATCATTCCTGAAAACTTAGCTGGCTCTGTTGTGTCAGAACCTCGAGTTCCCTCGTGTCCAGGAACAAAGAGCCTCTGGCAAACTTCCTGACAGTTTTATCATCACTATTCAACTTTTTAAAAAAATGGGACAGGCTGGAGGAGTTGTAAATCTACTCCACACTATGTGCACCCAACACTCCAGTTGGTGCGAATGAAAATGTTTGAATGAGCCAAACCACTCACTTTCTTATCAGTGTAGCTCTATAACGCAATTGAACAATAATCAAGAGAAGGTGTTGGATTTTGGACACATGAATACACACAAAAGCACTGATGAAGACATATAAAATAAAGAGGGATCCTTTATTTGAAAAAAGTATCTGGTAAAAGCAGATCGGGTGCACACGATGATAATCTGAGGGTAATTGACTATTTATGTGTAACACAAACTGGCCCGAAGGAGGGCACTGCTGTGGGAATCATAAAGCAGCTCTCTCTTGACTGCACACAAGGCACACATGCTGCTCATTTGCACTCACACTTCTGATTGGACAAGTGGTGTGACTTGTAGCGTGCAAGATGAATGTATGTGTTAGGTTGGGGGTAGGGGTGTTTCAACCAGTGTATCCTCAGCAAAATCACTGGCATCCTTCCTGCTGAGAGGAGGAGACTACCGACTCTCACGGAGAGGGACCCAGAGGCTGAGAGGACAGCAAGTGCATGCAGGGATGTGAGTGAAGTACATGGGTACGCTTTGTTATGCACCGTGTGGTCCCACATGGGTCGAAGAGCACAAAATGTAGCCTTGATACTGACTGTCAATTCCTGATACTACCCCTGCGGCTAACATACTAATCTCCATACCAGGAAAGGTGGGCAGATATTTAAAAAAGCTTCTGAGCTGAAACGAGGAGATACATTTTTTTGACTCTGATTGGACACCTGTGGAATAAGAAAAAACGATACTGATTGGGACACAATTAGAAACATGTTATATTAAGTGAAGAAGATAATCATCCACATCCAACATCTATCACTCATGAAAGTACATTTGAGATCCAAGGTCAGTTTCCATAGAGGGTAAGCATGTGATCACTGTAGGTAGATGTCGCTATGGTTACTCCCACTTACTGGCAGCGTTAGCATTCACCTTCAATGCCGCGGGGGGGGGAAATGCCGACAATGTAAAAGCTTTGTGAAATACCTTTACAATGAACAACAAGAATTTGGATCTTCAGACTGCCGAAAGAACGCAGATTTGCTGTTGCCAATTTTCTACTCATAAAGTGCAGCGAAGTATACTAAACCAACACACTCTCACTCCCTAAGCGTCCAATAGCGACGTTTGGTCAGTGTCCGTGGCGTCCAATTGTGACGCTCCTAGGCTCCTTCAGCGTCATAAAGGGACTTTAGCTTTCAACTGATTGCAATGTATTCCCATCTGCGTCGGGATTTGGCGCTCATGGAAGCACGGCATTCGTTTATGCCGGCTGCCCTTAAAGGCAATGTGAGCATCCATTCCCATTGGATAACGGAGAATTTTACACCCGGAAGTAAGTACTCCTCTTACTGTCGATTGATTTTACAGTGATATCTGCACTACTCATCGACTAAAAAAACACCAGATTATCCTTGTTAATTACACAACATTGATTGGTTTAAATTGTGTACAATGCTTTTGTATTTTTCCCCTTCGATTCGGAGAAACAAATATGTTTTCTGAGTAAAGGATGGCAGAAGACACTACACTACCCAGAATCCCCAGCTATCGTTTGTTCCTACACCATGTGCTCTGTTTGACAAACCCCGTTTTTTTCACCATTCATTCCGATGGCTGGCGTCTGTGTCACGTGATCTTCAAATGTCTCCCTGCAGAAAAAGAAAACATGGCCGAACTTCGTTTTATTCTAGTTGTAAAATGCCTATTTTAAAGTTAGTTTGGCCATTAAAATGCGTTTTGATGTCATTTGATGCGAGAAATATGAGTTTTTATTTCAGATTATGTGTGCAGTGGATGTACATGATCTTTAGTTTGCTAGTTATTACGAAGATTACTTCAGGAAATCGCGACGTTTTCAATGTTACCAAGGTGGTTGCTAGGGACGCTGCTATCGATATTATTTCTGTTATGTTGTGTAACTGTTTAATGGTGTTATCTTTATTGCTACCCCCTTCCCCGTCAATGTATAGTGTTGGTCCACAGCCTAAACATATTAGTTAACAAAATCCGCATCTAAAGATAGCCTACGTTATTTCCCCCCTGTGCAATTCCAGTCTCGCTTTGCTTGCTTTTCTCTTTGAAAGTCATCACATAACGGCATTGTAATACACGGTTCGGCTGCATTACATATTACATATCTGCCGTAGTTCTGTATTTATAGAGCCCTGATGAGAAGACAAACATGAGGAACTGAAAACGTGACGTGGATCATAAATATATCAGCCATTAAACAACATCTTACATTTCTTTTCACACAATGCGTCTCCTTGCAGTATCAACACTAATTCGGCTCACTTTTATATTTGATCCAATTGGTAGATAGGCTGTATTTACACCATAAAGGTGCACAGTTGATATAAAGGGACACCTGGTGGTTAAAGCATGTTATTGAATTTCAATATTTTTATTATTAGATATTAATACGATCCCTATAAAGTATATTCATTACTCGTTATTCTCTACTAATTGTTAATTAAAGACTGTATGTAACGACTATTTTGCACATCCCTTTCAAGATTTCAAGATTTTCTAAGGTTTATTGACATATCATATAGGCCTACACAACTGTGGTGTAGTTCTGCACTGAATGAAAAACTTGGGTTGCAGGTTCCTCAATAGTGCATTACAAGACATCTATCAATATGTGTGCATACCTCCAGCAATGTTAACTATGTTGAAGCACTTATTTTAACTGATATTATACATAATGTATTATACTCTTATAGATGTATGTAGATATTTCATCTCCGGCCTTGTCAGGTATTGAACAATCAATAAATAAAGAACACAGAATTGTTGAATATAAAACACAGAATTTATGTGATTATACTAAATGATTTTCAAATAAACACAACTGCATATTTAACTGTTACACATGCTGATGTAACGCAAATGTTCCAACTTGGGATCAATAAAGTATATCTTATCTTAAGCTGATCGATGGCTACTGCCATATTTGCACAATGTGCCTCTGAACCTTGACAAGTGCATGTTTCAGGCTTATCAATTAATGTAATGTAATGTTATCACAGGGGTCACACACATAAGACCAGCTGTTAAATAAAGCTCTTCTGACCTTAGCTGGCATGTGGGTATATATAGTAATACTGCCCATAATGGGCACAAGCAATTTTCAGCCATTTATTAATTATATGTTTTAAATGTGAGTGTTTCCTATCCCCTAAACCTCCAGGGATGTACACAGTTTAATACTGGCAACTTCTTATTATGGGAAATACGAAAACGTCTTTTAAAACTACAACTCCCAGTAGAGACGTGCCATAGAGAACATGTTGCGAAACAGAATAGCCAGCATGTGTAGTTCTGGGGACGGGGTGGGGGAGGGGGGACGCGGTGGACCCGTTCAAATCCAGTTTTGGACAGTCTGCCGTGGTTCCATCCCATTTCAAGTGCTGTTCGAGAATCGGCTTAACCCTCGGAGCACACTCTCCAATCACAGAGCTTGAGGACTATCACTGGGTTTGTCAAGAGCACATGGTGTAGTCCAAACGATAGCTGGGGATTCTGGGTAGTGTAGTGTCTTCTGCCATCCTTTACTCCTGGGAATGGACGCTCACATTACCTTTAAGGGCAGCCGACATAAACGAATGCCGTGCTTCCATGAGCGTCAAATCCCGACGCAGATGGGAATACATTGCAATCAGTTGAAAGCTATTTGCGTCTCTTTATGACGCTGAAGGAGCCTAGGAGCGTCACAATTGGACACCACGGACACTGACCAAACGTCGCTATTGGACGCTTAGGGAGTGAGAGTGTGTTGACTAAACACAAACTAACACACATAACAATGGCTTAACACCACTAACATTTTACAAAAGTACAACAGTTGGTTCCATTAAAACTCCCCATGTACACAGACAAATCAATTGTTGGTTGCCATTAACTTTTTCAACACAACAAGCTAACGCATTAGCTTAGCCTAGCATATGACCTAGCATAAATATGGTTCAGTGGAGAAGGGAAGCCAGTGAATAAACTTCATACAAAGAAGTTTAATCTGAGCTTGTTTTTCCAACACTAAAGAACAAATCTACTGGTGTATAATAATGATAAATATTTCCTCATTACAGCTATTATGCCTCTTGTCAAACTAGTCATCGATTTCCAGAGGCTAATGGTCGTGATTGAGCTTAAAGGAATGGTATGCTTTTTTTTTTTTAATCCGATGACATTATCAGTGATTTTAAACTGATTATATACCGAAATAACATCAACACTGTGGGCGCCGCCATTTTCCGGACGTGACGTTTGGTTTTCGAGGACACATTGATCTCCATGTTATTTACTGTAGTTTCTCTCTTCAAATATGCCTCACTGTATCGCGAAATATTGCCACAATTCTGATAGGAACAATCCACGGAATGCTTAGTTCCATCTGTTGCCAAAAGGTAAGCGTAAGAAGTACATTCAGAGGCAGTGGCTAGCGAAATGTGGCCGGCCCGAACCGAAAGATTCACAGGCTCATGTATGCAGCGAACATTTCAAATTTCCGGACGACTACTCTGAGAGTATGATAAAACATAACATGGGATTTATGGAACAACCATTACTTAATGGAGATGCAGTACCATCGGTCTTTCTGGTGTCATCACCGACCAGGACACCAGTTCGGCCAGTTGAGAAATCGCCCTCTGCAAGTGTGAAGGGACGGAGGAGCAGAAGTAGTGCTTGGAGTAAGAATAAGGTATGTTATAGCGCATTTCCATTGCAGCGGCTAGTCCCGTTTTAACGTCCTTTAGCGTCCAGGCCAGGACAGTTTTTGGTGGCCTTTCCATATAGCGTAGTACCGACTAGTGTGTATTTTCCCCCAGTTTTTCCGGCCCCATAAAATCGTGATTCTATGGCCAGGGACAACGAAGCTGAGTATGCTAAACTAGAGAGGGAATCGCTAGCAAGGGTGGTACTACATGCATACATATAATATCTTATATCATCTTCCTATTATACACACATGCATTTCCAAACATCTGGACTACCTATGTTGCAAATGTATTATCTCTTCAGTTTACACACGGCATCTATTGCACGTCTGTCCGTCCTGGGAGAGGGATCCCTCCTCTGTTGCTCTCCCTGAGGTTTCTCCCATGTTCCCTTTAAACTGGGGGTTTTCTTCGGAAGTTTTTCCATGTACGATGTGAGGGTCTAAGGACAGAGGGTGTCGTATTGTCATACTGATAACACATCAAAACTTCTTCCTCTGCTGACGAGTCCGAACTCAAATATTCAGCCATGTTTCCGTGTGTTGACAAAGTGAACGCATGGATGACGTCACGACCATCACGTGACTACTAAAAATGGCGGCGGCCAGACGGAATATAAAGGTTTTGATAAAAAAGAGCTATAAAATCATTATTTACCGGGGAATATCGCTGATTTCTTCAGGGTATGGTTTAAACATAATGTTTCACTAAATACTGAAGTTTTGATTAATTATCTAATGAGTGGACCATTCCTTTAATCGACCAGCAAAACAAGCATTACTTAAGCATTCCTAGCTTCTTAGTTGCATCTTATACAAATACACATTTTGATTTCTAAATTAGCCTCCGGCTTCCTCAGTCCTTTTTCCAAATTACTATACAGCAAATGGGCCTTGAAACCGTTGTGTCTTTATTAGTAGATGTTCTCAAGCAAAATACAAATAAAGATGCTTGTGAGTAAGAGATGTTTGTGTATGTGTTATTTATAAAATACATATACCAAAGAATAAACCATAAACCTTCAGTAAATAAAAAGTTTTAAATAAAGCTTGAACTTTATTGTGACATGATCAATTTTTATCATGAGAAAAAGAGGAAATAAAAAAATAAAAATGAGTTACCTTTATTTCTGATATTTTCAAAATATTATATTATAGAGTTTTTCAGACATCTTTGACATATACAACAAGGTTTTTTCTGATATTTCTGATCAACTATACTACATTATGACTTACGAAACTATATACAGTAGTATAATGTAATAGTGTAATAATGAAATAGTGTTTAAACCACCATGGTTGTTTCAGGACTTTCATGATGAAACCTTTATTCAATGTGTACTGTATATAGAGTGGTGCAGTGACAAGTCCTAAAACCCAGAAGTGAGTTAGCATTTTACCCTGATTTTACCACTACCGGTTCCCTATGGGTCAATGGGATTTCTCCATAGGATTTTGGAAAAAAGCTCGAACTGAGGTATGTGGTTGACACAAATTTAAGAGATGGATTACGTTTTGATTACGTTTTGCCTCTCTGAAGAACCAGCACCTTACCGTGGTAGAGAGGTTTGTGTGCCCTGATGAACCTGGGGGCTGTGTTGTCTGGAACCTTGTGTTCCTGGTAGGGTCTCCCATGGCAAATTGGTCTCAGGCAAGGGGCCAGACTAAGATTGGTTCAAAAGACCTCATGAAAGGAAAAACAAGAAGTGAGGATACCCGGCCCGGAGGAAGCCCGGGGTCCCCTTCTGGAGCCAGGCCCAGAAGGAGGACTCGTCGGCGAGCGTCTGGTGGCCGGGCTTGCCACGGAGCCCGGCCGGGCCCAGCCCGAAAAGGCAACGTGGGCAACACCTCCGCTTCTCTGTCCCGCGGGCCCACCACCTACGGGAAACATCGATGGGGTCGGGTGCGCTGCCAGACGGGTGGCAGTGAAAGCGGAGGGTCTCGACGGACCAGACCCGGGCGGCAGAAGCTGGCTTTGGGGACGTGGAACGTCACCTCTCTGGGGGGGAAGGAGCCGGAGCTTGTGCGGGAGGTGGAGCGGTACCAGTTGGATCTGGTTGGGCTCACCTCTACGCACAGCGTCGGCTCTGGAACCTTACTTCTGGATAGGGGTTGGACTCTATTCTTCTCCGGAGTTGCTCAAGGTGTGAGGCGCCGGGCGGGTGTGGGGATACTCACAAGTCCCCGGTTAGGTGCTTCGTTGTTGGAGTTTACCCCAGTGGACGAGAGGGTCGCCTCCCTACGCCTGCGGGTTATGGGGGGGAAAACTCTGACTGTTGTGTGTGCTTATGCACCCAACAGCAGTTCAGAGTATTCGGCCTTCTTGGAGACCCTGGAAAGAGTCCTGTATGGGGCTCCTGAAGGGGACTCCTTAGTCTTGCTGGGAGACTTCAACGCACATGTGGGCAAGGATGGAGACACTTGGAGGGGCGTGATTGGGAGGAACGGCCCCCCTGATCTGAACCGGAGTGGTGGTTTGTTACTGGACTTCTGTGCTAGTCATGGATTGGCCATAACAAACACCATGTTCGAACATAAGGATGCTCATAAGTGTACGTGGTACCAGAGCACCCTAGGCAGAAGGTCCATGATCGATTTCGTTATCGTATCATCGGACCTGAGGCCGTATGTTTTGGACACTCGGGTAAAGAGAGGGGCGGAGTTGTCAACTGATCACCATCTGGTGGTGAGTTGGGTCGAGTGGCGGGGGAAGCCTCTGGATAGACCTGGTAAGCCCAAACGTGTAGTTCGGGTGAACTGGGAACGTCTGGAGGAGGCCCAAGTTCAGGAGGCCTTCAACTCACACCTCCGGCGGAGCTTTTCGGGCATTCCTGTGGAGGTTGGGGACATTGAACCAGAGTGGTCGGTGTTCAAAGCCTCTATTGCCGAAGCCGCGGTGGGGAGCTGTGGTCTCAAGGTCTTAGGTGCCTCAAGGGGCGGTAACCCTCGAACCTCCTGGTGGACACCGGTGGTCAGGGAAGCCGTCCGACTGAAGAAGGAGGCCTTCAGGGATTTGTTATCCCGGGGGACTCCCGAAGCAGTTGCAAGGTACCGACAGGCCCGAAGGGCAGCAGCCTCATCCGTGGCCGAGGCAAAGCAGCGGGTGTGGGAGAAGTTCGGAGAAGACATGGAGAAGGACTTTCGGGCGGCACCAAAGTTGTTCTGGAAAACTGTCCGACACCTCAGGAGGGGGAAGCAGGGAACCATCCAAGCTGTGTACAGTAAGGATGGGACGTTGTTGACCTCAACTGATGGAGTGTTGGGACGTTGGAAGGAACACTTTGAGGAACTCCTGAACCCGACAACTCCGCCCTCTATGTTAGAGGCAGAGCTGGAGTATGACGGGGGATCAACGCCAATCTCCCGGGGGGAGGTCACTGAGGTCGTCAAACAACTCCACAGTGGCAAAGCCCCGGGGGTGGATGAGATCCGCCCGGAAATGCTGAAGGCTCTGGGTGTTGAGGGACTGTCATGGTTGACACGTCTCATCAACGTTGCGTGGAAGTCGGAAACGGTACCGAAGGAGTGGCAGACCGGGGTGGTGGTCCCCCTTTTCAAAAAGGGGGATCAGAGGGTGTGTGCCAATTACAGAGGCATCACACTACTCAGCCTCCCCGGGAAAGTTTACTCCAAGGTACTCGAAAGGAGGGTCAGGCCGATTGTCGAACCTCAGATTGAGGAGGAACAATGCGGATTCCGTCCTGGTCGTGGAACGACGGATCAGCTTTTTACTCTCGCAAGGATCCTGGAGGGGGCCTGGGAGTACGCTTATCCGGTCTACATGTGTTTTGTAGACTTGGAGAAGGCGTATGACCGGGTTCCCAGGGAGTTACTGTGGGAGGTGCTGCGGGAGTATGGGGTGAGGGGGTCTCTACTCAGGGCCATCCAATCTCTGTACTCCCAAAGCGAGAGCTGTGTCCGGGTCCTCGGCAGTAAGTCGGACCCATTTCCGGTGAGGGTTGGCCTCCGCCAGGGCTGCGCTTTGTCACCAATCCTGTTTGTAATATACATGGATCGGATTTCGAGGCGTAGTCGTGGGGGGGGGGGGTCTGCAGTTCGGTGGACTAAGGATTGCACCACTGCTTTTTGCAGATGATGTGGTTCTGATGGCTTCATCGGTCTGCGACCTTCAGCACTCACTGGATCGGTTCGCAACCGAGTGTGAAGCGGCTGGGATGAGGATCAGCACCTCCAAATCTGAGGCCATGGTTCTCAGCAGGAAACCGATGGACTGTCCACTCCAAGTAGGGAATGAGTCCTTACCCCAAGTGAAGGAGTTCAAGTATCTCGGGGTCTTGTTCTCGAGTGAGGGATCAATGGAGCGTGAGATGGGCCGGAGAATCGGAGCAGCGGGAGCGGTATTGCAGTCGCTTTACCGCACCGTTGTGACGAAAAGGGAGCTGAGCCGGAAGGCAAAGCTCTCTGTCTACCGGGCCATTTTCGTTCCTACCCTCACCTATGGTCATGAAGGATGGGTCATGACCGAAAGAACGAGATCGCGGATACAAGCGGCCGAGATGGGTTTCCTCCGCCGGGTGGCTGGTGTCTCCCTTAGGGATAAGGTGAGAAGTTCGGTCATCAGGGAGGGACTCGGAGTTGAGCCGCTCCTCCTTCGCGTCGAAAGAAGCCAGTTGAGGTGGTTCGGGCACCTAGTTAGGATGCCACCTGGGCGCCTCCCTAGGGAGGTGTTCCAGGCACGTCCAGCTGGGAAGAGACCAAGGGGTAGACCTAGGACCAGGTGGAGGGATTATATCTCTTCGCTGGCCTGGGAGCGCCTTGGGATCCCCCAGTCAGAGCTGGTTGATGTCGCCAGGGAAAAGAAAGTTTGGGGCTCTCTGCTGGAACTGCTACCCCCGCGACCCGACCACGGATAAGCGGGAGAAGATGGATGGATGGATGGATTACGTTTTGTTCTACGACATTAAATCCATCAGCAGTGACCCCACTGGTGATTTTTGAAGAGTTTACGTGTCTGAAAAACGATGGTTGTTAACAAGTGGCTGAATAGGACTGCAGAAGTTGTCAAGGACAGTACGTCATTACGCCGAACACGTAAACACTCCCGCTAAATTAGTTTTCCCTGTTCTGCTTGAAAGCAAGTACCTGCCTCCTCCAAACTGTTCAAACAAACGCTTCAACTTGTACAATTTTGAATCTGTATTTTGGAATATCGATCTTAAGTCGTGCGACTCTGCTGTACTCGGCTGTAGTTCGTTTATAGCATAATGTTAGCCTTTTGCTTCTGGCGATTAGATTTATGATTTGAAAATTACAAAAGTAGGGTAGACATGTGGATATTATCCGGCTGAACAAAACGTGCATTTAGCAAACAGGTTCGTTTTCCACAGACCTTATTTCGAGCTATTTTCCAAAATCCTATGGAGAAATCCCATTGACTCTGAGACGAGGGAACCGGTAGTGGTAAAATGCTAACTCACTTCCGGATTTTAGGACTCGTCACTGCACCACTCTATTCTTCTTAAAAATGTTACCAAAGTAATCAGTGGATTGGTTGTAAAATACAGGAATAATGTGATGAACCACAGTTATTTAGAATTCAACCTGTAAATGAACATTACGGTATGGAGCACCATTTATTCTCCAGTGTTTCCTGGTGCAGAAACACTTAAACAGTAAAACACCAGGGGCTGTGAACCGTCATTTAAATCAATTAAATGAAAATACTTTGACTGTGCTTCAGGCATATGTGCAGACCCCTTGCCACTCACACTAGCTGTTGGAGTTATTACAAGCACAGCATGCACAAATACAATTATTACAATTCTAATTATGAATATAATGTTTTGTTTTTATATCCTGTTACAGTCATTATTACAGATAAACCTGTATGGCGTCAGCCAGTGTAAGTTTGAAAATAAAATCTCATTATCTCAAATTACGGTTCACAGAAGAAACAAAAGAAGGAAATATTATTTACTATGTGGTATAATAATTTTGTTAAAACTGGGTCTGGCTCTTGACAGGAATTAGGTTTCTTTTTTAAGGGAGAGAATAAAAAAACACCTCTTTCTTCCTTGGGACGTCTCTCTAGTGTAGCGTTAAAGATCGGCAGCAGTCTGGTAAATAACATGTTCAAGTGACACGCTGTTCGTTGGCAGGACGTGAAGCGAAGGCGGTGGGATACTGCCCTCAGACACACTCAAGTGAATCCTCACCTCAGCCCTGTCAGATTTAAACTGAAAACAAACATGGCTCCAGACAATGAGGCACAGTCTTCTATATGTATTTTAGGTAGGCTGCCTTTTTATTGATTTTTCATTAAGAGGTCATGTCTCATTATAAAGGGATGGGGTATTGCACAGAAGATTAGTTTGTGCTACCATGTCCAAAAGGATCATGTCTTATATAATTTATTAGAGGTATATAACGTCTAGTTTGATGTTCAGAATAGCAAGAAGAGGGATTTATGTTCCTGTGAAACACCAACGTGTTTTAAGGATGGAATATATTCTGCTAATTACTTTAGTTGGTAATTGATATATTCACAATCCCTACCATTAAAAGGGGCCCTATCAAGCTTTTGGGGGTTTTCCCTTTCCTGTATTGTGTTGTATAGGTTTTTGTGCATGAAAATGGTCTGCAAAGGCTACCAAATGTAACACTCACGCTTCCATTGGTTGGGCAATGGCGCTTCAACACATTACGACATGATAGGCTAAGGGGCATGACCTCTCTGAGCAGTTGACCAATCACAACAGAGCTAGCCAGCACACCAATCAGAGCAGACTGGACTCTGGTTTCAGACAGAGGGTGAAAAGAGGTGGTGCAGCACACGCAGTATGAGAAAAATAAATACCTTTTTCGAAGCATGTAAACATGTCACAGTAGAGGCACGAAATATTAACCTGAAAATGGGCATAATATGTCTGCTTTTATGAGTGTCCTTTATTTTCACAACTGTAGGGAGAAAGAGCCTTCAAAGCACGACATATTGGACTGTGTAAGATTTCAAGGCACATATCCTTAGAATATTTAAAAACACATTACTGAGTCTACTGCTGCAGTCTGGCTCATGTACTGCTGCAAGAAACAAACTCAAACAAAGACACATTCTGAACAATATTCTCATAATATAGAACAGCAAACTCCCTCCTGTTTCATGGATAAAGCATTATTTTATAGCATCTTCTAGTTCACATCACACTCTCGTCCAAACTGGATGTCCCTCTTAGTCATTAATGAGACGACGACGACGACGACGACGACGACGACGACGACGACGAGCATTACTTAAAGAGACATAATAGGATTTGGTACTTTTGTGATTAAGTGTCAGAGTGCAATTCGTATATTCACAGCTGGGAGGAAAATGACATGTTATGATACATTGCTTAAAAATATTTAAGCCACATATAATACAGCTGATATTGATAATCAATGAAAAAACCCGGAAGAGATTTTTATGACTTACTTTCTCATTATTAAGTCTTAACATCTCAAAATAATCCTTACTATCTTATTATTACGACTTACTATTTCACCGACGTAGACATTCTCATGTGTGGAGCTGCCACGCATGCCAGCTGTCCAAAGAGCTCCGGAGAGCTTCACAGCTCCACTATATAATTTAATATAATGTAGTTTGCTCACAAAATGTACAGGAAGTGAGAGCGCAGTAAGGCTGACAACATTATCACAAGTTACAATGAGTTGTTGTGCTGTTTTAAATTCATCTGTAGCTTGTAAACTTTTCATTTATTGCTGCTTTTGCTGTGTACACGCCAACAAGAGGTACTTAATGCCTAAAGAAAACAATCAAATGGCTTCTACTGGACCACAACAGTTAGTGGATAGAAACTGCTTCACTCTGAAATGATGAAAATACTCCTGAACCTCTGTTTGCAGAAAGGAGAGAAGATCAATATCAATCAAGACTCTGATTAGACGAAAGGGCCTATCTTGTTTGGATTGCCTTACATAACATTTTCGCGAGTATTCAGGCCCCTAGGACCTAGGTTACCAACATTTGGTCAAATAAAACCTGACATGTTGACTCTCAGTTAGTAACTGAAATAAAGTCTCTGCTTTTTCTGTTACAGAAAACAAAGTTTTTTTCATCCAGATTTCCTTTTTTTAGGTGCTGAGGCAGTATTTTATAAATCCGCCATACACCAAGGGAATAGTGAAAACTGTGGATACATTCCGTGTCCTCCATACAGCAGTAGGGTGTGAGGATCAGTTCATCCATAGCTGCTGAGCAAAGAATATTCTCAGAGATCCAGAGCGACTTTAAAGATGGTGGCAGATCAGCCCAGAACTGCAGATGAGAGATGAAAGGAGGAAGGAGAGATGCAGAGGGAGGACTGGAGGAAAGACAGGAAGAGATAGAGTATTGTGCAAAGTCAATATCCCGACAAGGCATACCCTGCATATCATCCAAGTGAAATAACAGCAAGCCCATCAATGCAAATATGCACAATTACTGCGAGTGTTGAACTGCTTGATATTTAAACATGTCACCTGGGTTTCAGCTTGTTGTAGAAGCTGGAGAATAACCAGCTGCTGCCTTGTTAAAGGATCAGCCTGATAATCTTTGTAATATTAAATATGCATTCATTATCGATGTATCGGAGCAGAATGATGTGGTCTAGAGAGGCCCATTATACTTTTAAGAAACTGATTCCTACAACAAATAAACCCTATTCTTCCTTAATGTGTGAAAACAGTTTTGAAAACTCAGTGATTTCAGTACTGTTCTTATTAGCATTCTTTAGCGCTCCTTTAGCTATGGGTCATTAAAAATAACTGACTCTAAATCCTAAAGCACCAGGTGTTCTTTAACAGATTTAAATGAATAAATAGCCACAATTAAACATAAACACCAGTTCGACTTCAGCCCCCGAGCCGCAGACGATATTTCATGCGAGATTCATTTATTTTGCTCCTGTGTGAACAGAAAATAGATACCTTATTACCATGTGAGGCCATATTGGTCTCAGCAGCACACACTGACCTCCATGTCCTTTTGTTTCATCTAAATAACAGGGTTTAGATTTTAAATACACCTAGCTGTATGCTCATATATTTACAGTGTGAGGAAAAATATAAGAGATAATAGGAAGAAAAAATCGTATTAATAAAAAATTACACAAAATAATGCTTTTCTAATAAGGGACATCAACCAATAGATGATTATACAAGCATAGCAACGTTTCAGTCTTTGTAGTTATGTATTCAATTAAAATATTGCTTTTCCCCGCTTTTGTTCTGGTAATAATCATAAAAAAGTGAGAGTGTTTCAAATATATATCTCTATGTTCTTTGGCGAAGGAATGTAATAAAACCAGCAGTGATTTATGACACAATAAACTACACTGAAAAAGACTAAATAGGGTTAAAAATCATTGGCTATAGAGGTATAGTCAGCAAGCATAATATCTTAAACTAACCTATTTCTATTTTGGATACCAAAAGACAACGTAAATCATACCTCTTTGGTTTTTAATGATGACAACCGATTGTGTTCAATACTTTATTTTCTTCGTTATTAAAGGACCCCGAGCACAGGTCCAACCTGACAGCAGTCTGAAGCCTCCATATAACACCCTCCCTTGCCACCTCCTGCCCCTAAATTAAGATTAATTACACAACAGGCCAATATGCTGAAATGGGAAATGATATGCTCCCAGGAACAGGAGAGCTATAGATGCTCTGTCTCAGTTAGTGGAACAGCTTTTAGATTGCGCTCACATATCCTTATGCTGAGCACAGCAGGCGTGGGATTGGCTGTCTCCCTGTATTCTGTGGGCTTGATAACACCTGGCAAAGGGGTCTCAGGACATGATGACACTGATTAAGCCACTGTCAGTGCACGTCAGGTGGGGTTGGATTATTTGTATCTTTCTAATCAGTGGTTATATACAGTGAGACAATACACAACGCACCTGTGTGTGATGTGACCTGTGTCTGAAAGTCTAACAGGACCAATGCAATACATATTGCATTGATCTGGCTGACTGTTTTCTCATATTTTGTTGTTGGAGTCTGGTAAATCACTCAAATATGTGTATTTGCTCTTGCTGGAAAGACGCACATGCACTGCATGTACTGTAGGTTAACTAGGTTAACTAAGTATCGCCCATTTACTTTGACAAAAAACCAACAGAATTGATCGACAGAATTTTAAAAATGTTAACTCTATTGTTCAACACATTTTGTCGAGCAAGATTATCTTAAATTATCTACATCAGGGTTTAATGACTTAATATCATCACTAAACTAAAAGCAGATTATATTTTTGCGAGGGACAGTGCACATAGATAAACATTTCTGTAAATGCGCCAGTTAGCCAAGAGGCTATTTTTCAACTGTTGTCACTGGACAGATGTTGTAAACAAATGTAATGTTAAATAAAAAGTAAATAAAATCTGTAAAAACATGCAACATAGATGCTTATATTATTGGAAATGCAAATAATCACAGTTTATATCGTCAAACATCGGTTTTCCTATAACGCCTCTCTTAAGCAACCAGGTTTTTAACAGTTAAAAGCTTCGAGCTGCATTATAACTTATATATTTTTGTCGTAGTACCGAACATGAAATGTCTTTATCTTGTTAACCACAGACCTTGGTTTGTCCGAGTGGTTTTAGTGCATGGCAAGGCAAGGCAAGGCAAGGCAAGTTTATTTATATAGCACCTTTCAACACAAGGAAATTCAAGGTGCTTTACAAAAATGAAAGACATTCAGACAAAGGCATTTAAAAACAGTAAAAGATAATAAAAGAAACATTAAAAGAAAAAATACATAAATAAAAAGTACATGAATAAAAAGTTACAGTGCATTAAGATATGAATAGTTCACACAGAAGTTCCACTTTACTGATGAACACAACGGCTCAGTTTCAATTAAAATTAAAAGCAGCGACAAAAAGATAAGTCTTCAGCCTGGATTTAAAAGTAGTAAGAGTTGGAGCGGACCTGCAGGTTTCTGGGAGTTTGTTCCAGATATTTGGAGCATAATAACTGAACGCTGCTTTACCATGTCTATTTCTGACTCTGGGGACAGAAAGCTGACCAGTCCCTGAAGACCTGAGAGATCTGGATGGTTCATAATTTAGCAGAAGATCAGAAATGTATTTTGGGCCTAAACCATTATAAACCAGCAGCAGTATTTTGAAATCTATTCTTTGACACACAGGAAGCCAGTGTAAAGACTTCAGAACAGGAGTGATGTGATCCACTTTCTTAGTGTTAGTGAGGACTCGAGCAGCAGCGTTCTGAATCAGCTGCAGCTTTCTAATAGATTTTTTAGTGAGACCTGTAAAGACACCATTACAGTAGTCCAGTCGACTGAAGATAAAAGCATGGACACATTTTTCCAAATCCTGCTGTGACATTAGTCTTTTAATCCTAGATATGTTCTTTAGGTGATAGTAGGCTGATTTAGTAACTGTTTAAATGTGACTGTTGAAACTCAGGTCAGAGTCCATGACTACACCTAGATTTCTGGCTTTATCTGTTGTTTTGAACATTGCAGGCTGAAGCTCAGCGCTAACTTTTATACGTTCTGCCTTGGCTCCAAAGACCATTACCTCAGTTTTGTCTTTGTTGAATTGGAGAAAGTTCTGACACATCCAGTCATTGATTTGTTCAATGCACTTACTCAGTGTTTGAATTGGAGCATAGTCTGCTGGTGAAATGGTTATGTAAATGTGTGTGTCATCCGCATAGCTATGGTAACTTATTTTGTTGTTTTTCATTATCTGAGCCAGTGGTAGCATGTAGATGTTAAAGAGAAGAGGCCCCAAGATGGAGCCTTGAGGAACCCCACATGTCATATTTGTCAACTCAGATTTGTATTTACCTATAGAAACAAAGTTGTTTCTGTCCTTTAAGTAGGATGCATACTATATACGCCTAACGTCCTGGGCTCAATACTAACCCTCCCTATTCTCTCCCTATCCCATTCCCATATTTTCATCGTCTGTCAGATAAAGGCAAAACTGCCGCCAAAAAATATTGTTTTTCTCCAGTTACGTGCCCTCACAGCTGCACACGTTCTATATATCACCATCAGCTACCGACTGCACTCTTTTTCTTTGCAGCCCTTACAGTATCAGCATCAAAGACCCTCCCTGTGTTAGAGAAAAGGCTTTGACCAGCATGGACTGACTCAATCCCCTGCTGTGAACATCACCAGAGGAAAATTCATGCTGAGGGAGCCAAGAGAGTGGAAGGAGTAGCACTTGGTATGTTGCTGAATGTATAGACCTCTTTGTTCATCATGCAGCTCTGGGTGTTGTGCTCTGAAACTGTGAGGCGTTATGTCCTGCTTTGTGTTGGAGGAAGCATGATGGGCAGCTGGTGGCGACAACATGCTTCTGAATTATTTCACACATGCCAGAACCTGATAGATTTTTAAAGCATTCAGTTGTGGAGATGCCTCTGCTAACTTGCAACCTATCAGAAATAGTGTGTTGTGTCTAGAACTTTTTTTGTTATCAATAAAGATCACAAACTTTATAATGACACAACATCATAGACTATATAGGAAGTGGATATAGTCATGGTTATGTCACCTATTGCTACAATTAGATATGATTTAAACAACATCTTTGGTTTTTGTAACCGAAGTGACACGAGAGGATGGTGTTAAGTATTACTCACCGCTGAAAAATATGTTTTTAGGCCACAGAATGTTACAATTAACTTCAACAAAAAAAGATAACACAACTGGACAACCAAGTGGCATCACCAAAATCGGTCAAAAAGTACCCCCGCCTAAAGCACACCCCACTTTTTTTCTCCAATTTACTGTAAATGGGACCATCATTTACCATCATTTTTAAAAAGTAAGATATTGCTGTATTGAAAAATACTTTGACTAGCAATCGAGACCATAAACTTGTCAGGAAAATGTTTACTGAGGTTGTAAATCAAATGAAAAGAAGGTGTCTTTTTCTCATTGACTTCTTTTTGCAATGCGACCCGAAGAGATAATGCAAGTTTAAGGCAAAAACAGGGCTAAACAGAGGAGCTTTGGCCCCAGTTGAAGATGGTTACTCATTTGATCATTGGTTTGCACTTTAATACGCTCACATAACTTGATGCAGATTAACTTTAAAAAACTAGCAGGATTTTCAGCTTAGTTACTCAATTGAATACCAAACCGTTTCCATCCACAGAGGTGTCCTTGCTGTCCCTTCTTGAGAATGCTTTGAAGTGCTGAATTGCCTCAGATATCTTTCTCGGAAAGCACATCAAAATCAGATTTTATTTATTAAAAGACATTTGATTAACATTAAATCATGTTTTTTGTTTGTGATTTCAGTTTTGAACCACCTGGTTGTAATCACCATCTTCTCATTACTATTTACTAACTGTCAATTTTCTTTGAGATGTATGGTAGTCACTCACAATCAGTGCAGACAGCCAAGTGCCCTACAGATCAATAATCTGCAAGTCTGCAGGTTTCTCAATATTCTGTTTCTGGCTTCTTTTTTGTTTTGTGAATTCAGTCCAAATTGAAAGCTGTTTAGGTTTTTAGAAACAGTCATTTATGATAGACACAATAAGGTTTAAATATAGAGCGGAATAAAGAAAGAGAGATAATTATATGAATCACAGAATCAGAAGCCTAAAACACCCTTTCCTGTTTGAAGAGCTTTTTTGTGGAATTGGGACAAGAAACGTCCCAGAACAAGCCTATAGTTTGTGTAAATTGCACACAGGAGGTAAAAAGCCATTCAAGTGCCATGTTGCTGCAATCGCTCAAACAAGCACTTGCTTGGGAGAACCACAAAGAGTTGACAACCATCATTGAGATTCATATAATCACAATCTCTGGACTCCTAAGAGTTTCCGTCCTTCAGCATCGATATGACGCAACTGGCACAAGTATCACAAATCTCAACAATACTAATGGTGCACACTTATCAACAACAAAACCCCAACCCGACCTGCTGCTCCTGCGTTAATGGCAAATGTTGAGGAGAATTAACAATGGCCCCATGTCAGCACCAGACTTAAGTATCCATCATTTAATACCAAACAATGCAGTTCAAGGGAAAATGGAAGGCTTCTGCTTCTGTGTGAGACCTGATAACTCTCTCCAAACATGTCCCGTCCTTCAGCAGAATGTCAGAGTAAACCTGTTTCACAGACAAAAGAATGCAATGATTGCATTCCTGCCTTCAGCCACGGAAACTCAACACTCACAGGAGGAGAACATGAGCCAAGGTCATTGCATTCACATTCCAAAGGACGGCTCTTCGCTTCCGTTCGCTTGTTGTTGCTTTTCCACTGAGCTATGGACATATGAAGTTCTGAATGTTAAAGGGGAAAGGATGCCGGCGAAGAATAAGTCTGAACTAGTGATGTGTCGGTCACGAACGAGCCGGCTCAAAGAGCCGGCTCTTTTAAGTGAACGATGGGAGCCGGCTCGCACCCGCGAACGAGCCATTTTATTTTTTTATTTTTTTAAAGTAATACAAGACAGAATGATCCTCCGTGCATTCATACAGTGACATGGATTAGAGACGGTTGGATGCTGCTGTACTGAGCATTGCAATATATTTATTTTCACTATGTTATTTATTTATGATTGTCCTTAGGCTCAGCAAAGATTTGATGTCAGCTGTTGCTGACTTCTTTTTTATAGTTAATAGTTACTGAAATATAGCCCTGCTGTTTTGTCAAGGCCTTTTCTTTAAATATAATTTTAAAATGTCAATACAGTAGCCCTTTTTTTTTAATGTCTACTGTATGCTTAAGTTGTTATAGGTGTTGCTATCTGCTTTGTGTAGCGTGGTTCTACAAGCAAGTCAGTACATTCATTGGGTGGTATCAGAGAGTTACAAGGGTCTGTAAATGCAATGAAAACATGTGGCCACAGCAAATCATTTATTAAACATGTCATTTGTACTTTTGATTACTTCAGTACAAATGATGTATTGAATAATTTAAGTGATATATGTGTACACATATACATCATTAGTCAAAACAGGGCTACATTTGATTTAATTATAAAAGGTATAATATGTGGTAAACTGAAGAGCCGAAAGCCGGCTCTTCTTGGTGAGCCGAGCCAAATGATCCGGCTCACCAAGAAGAGCCGGAATTCCCATCACTAGTCTGAACACTATCAACGTGGTGGACTGTAATCTATTACAATAACTTCTCCAAAAATCAAAAGCAATGAGCAGCTGACTGTTTAATAAACTGCACGCTTACACTGCAGTATGTTCTTAACTATGATTCATTACTGTCACTGGATCTTCTATGAAAATCAAAGAGGAGCCCGAGGAGGCTGCTGGATTCCCGTCACACTAAATTGCAGTAAATTGCCTCCGCACTGCATGTAAAGACTTTTCATGCGTTCATGTTGCCCTGTTTTCTTTTTCTCTCCCCTTGATTTTACCACCAATTAAAAATTCATGAAAATATGAGTTTTAAGATCTTCACGAGTTGCCACAGGGTTTTTTAAGTTCACATACACTAGGCACAGTTTGATATGTTATTCATTAAAGTGTTTCCTTACGTCATTATAATGGAGGTACTTAAACATCTTGCCTCAAAGTAATGGCTGACATCTTTTTGTACTTTATGAGGACTGCAGTGAATGTTCTCCAGCTCTTAAGGGCACAGAGCAACAGCTCAATGAACTCTTTAGGAGACCCCGGATCTATGGAAGATAAAAGCTGTCATATCTAGGTCAGGAATGTGTAGAATGAGAAGTAAGGCATTGCTTTTCGTCGGGGGGAAAACCTTCCATAGCCTATATTTAAAAAAAGGTCTTCAGTATTCAATTCTGTTGCATGTCATCCATTAGGGAATCTGCTGAAAATTTTTCTTTTGAACTATGTATCGTTTAAGTATGCATTTTCATCTTGTAGTGTCTGATGAATTTCTTGTTACACTAACATTGGTGAAATTGAAGCTGGGTTTTGCTTTTGAAATACCATAATAAAAAAGAAAAAGGCAGTGCTTGTTATCACTGAAGAAAGGTTATTTGGAAGGCCAGCCAATGACTGCTGGGAATTGAAGTAGAGAGCTTGACACCAGCAACACACACACACACACACACACACACACACACACACACACACACACACACACACACACACACACACACACACACACACACACACACACACACACACACACACACACACACACAGCAGGGCTCCAGTTTAGGGTGCTGCCCTGGTTAAACCAACGCTTGGCTGACTCATTACAACGCTGGGAGAATTCTCATTAGTCACTTTCTGTGGCACTGGAAACAGCTTAAAAGGCCCAATACATGGTCACCAAAATGTAGTGTGTACTAAAGTGCTCATATTATTCTTCAGAGTAAAGGACAATCTATAATTCATTCCACTGAGTTCATTGTTATTCTCATTGGGGGAAAGGAGAGTCTGGGGATTGTGATAGAGCTTCTTCTTACTGTTAATTAATGGAGCAGAGAGGATGTCCGTTTTTTGTAAATGTGTCATGAACACGACACAAGGCCATTACGGTGACTGGGACATTTGACTCCTTGCGGTAAGGCTGAAATACAATCCGTAGTTCATATTTTAAATGCTATCTTTGGAAAATGGTTTATAGAGGTAAAAAGAGACAACAGGGCAGTCATCGCTTCAAACCCCTCTGAGTTTACACAGCTGTGTATTCACAGTTGTGTTTCATTGAGGGGTTTCAAGCATTAATTGGAAACATCATGAATGCAGAAATAAGCAAATGTCCGTACATGGGAGGCCCTTTATGACAGTGGCC
This sequence comes from Pseudochaenichthys georgianus, assembly GCF_902827115.2. NCBI lineage: Eukaryota > Metazoa > Chordata > Actinopteri > Perciformes > Channichthyidae > Pseudochaenichthys > Pseudochaenichthys georgianus. The sequence continues at coordinate 11,866 of NW_027263079.1, read as the reverse complement.
GACAAGAACACAAGTGCAAATACTTTCGATTTGGAGAAACGCGCTGCAGTTTAAATACGTTTCATCAACTTCACAAAACTAGCAGCATTTAGAAAACATTCACTAACTTGACGAAACATGCGCAGCGTGGACTGATATCGCTGCAAAACAACATTGCGAGAAGCTCAAAACAAAACGGAAACAAAGACACTAAAAAGTGATGCTGGGATCGGGATTATAAAGTTGGTCAAAATCAAATTAAAATAAAATAAAATGTTAAGTGTTTTGTCATTATATTTAGCTAGCTAGCTTACAGTCATACGATCACATTGTTAAAATAAGCCAATAAGTCGGCCACCGTAATTTGTTCCTGTATCCATATTAACAGAATTGTTTAGCCACATCGTCTTCTTAAGGCAGACAAAAAATAATGCTGCAGGAAAGTAATGAAAAATTCCTTTCAAAGTGCCATTCCACTCCCTTTCAGTCCATTATGTTTAAAATGAGAATATGTGGGTGGAGACACAACGTTTAAACCAAAGTCGTTAAAAAATGCATAATGCACACATGCTTTTATGTTTTAGTCCTACATTGTGATTGAATGAACTCGCTTTTTCCTGATATTGAAATGACCTTTCCATACCTGCCTTTATATGCAATAAATAACATGTGAGCTCTTGAGAAGTATAATCACATTTTTATTCCGGCTTTTATAATGCTGTAACTGCAGGTCATAATGATAACAAATACATGTATGTGGATCTTGGTGCTTCCAGAGGCACAACTGTCTAGGATTCTCTATTGTAGGGGTTGAAAAGAAAAAGAAATAAAAGCACATGATAAAGTATAACTTTTAGAGATTTGACAGGTAATAAAGAATCCCAGGCCAAGCTTAACAAATACATTAGGCCATTTTCCTAGGCCCAGGGACATATTATTGCAGTTGGAGAATATTCATTCATAAATAAATGATGGTGAAACAGCTTATGGGGCATCTGGCTTTATATTCGTATTAGCTGCTGTGCTCATGAAACCATGAATCATGATAAAGAGGATTCATGAGCACTGAGTCCTATTTAAAATATGGCTCCTTCCAACCCTTTGTTCCTTTAGAAGAGCATTACATAAAGGGTTATGCATTGTTTCTTCTACTATTGCCTGTTAATCCAATAATATGTATTTCTCCAAGCAATAATGTAGATACGCACCCACAACTTCCTTAGTCAGAGTAAAAAAATGCAGAACCAGACCTACAATATTCTCAGGTTGGAAAAAGGTGTTTCTACTCATTTGTAAACTATGACATCCTTCATGACAGGCCAGTGTGCAGACGTGTGTGTTACCTTGACAGTTTCACCTCTATTGTCCTTCTCATAAAACAACAGGTGGTCACATAACTTCAATGGTTTCAAATTGCAAGACGGTGACTTCCAGTTCTGTCTGAGTTGGCCCATTATCCCAGTTTACAGTCCACTGGGTCCATTTCCAGATTGCTATCCAACAGTGGCACTTGTTGCTTTTAGATGTGAGTGCTCTGTACCCCACTCAGTCTACGATGTGGTATCACAATACACTGTATGAGAAGTGGACTCACTGTGATGCAACACATTGGTTTGTGTACTACAGCTCCAAAGCATTGAGTTTGGCGTTGAGACTGCCCCCGTTATGTTATTTCGGAACCAGAAGTGACAAGAGTGGAGCTTAAAAATAGAAGGAAGGGGGAGTTATAGGGGGGAAAACATGGAGCGCTTCAAAAACCACAGAACCTAAAGAAGCCACACGTTGAAGCAAACCTGCTATTTTCTCCTGGACATACAATACAACTTTGTTTGCCACCAGTGGAGTAGCCGCTTGGTTGTTAGAAAGAATGCAGGTTTAATGAACTTCTTCAAAGTTTGCCACTTTCACATTTCACGGTTTTTCACTTCACAACAATAGCTAACTTCCTGACTGGCTTGTTGCAAGCCCCAGAACTATCTGTATACCTTTAAATATGCAGTGTGTGCTTCACTTGGATTCAAATGAAGACCCTTCTTCTCATTATTCAGTTTGCTCTGTTTCACCAGGATAATCCATCTGGTTTCAATGCGTCCTTTCAGGGAGTTATGGGTACTATTGCTACAGCAGCATCTGCCAATGTAAACAAACAAATTCCCCGGTCTGAAGAAATGTTTCACAAACGTAATCTTTATGTTCATTGGTATTCAGTAACTGTGTGCGTGTATATATACTGCATGCAAATGTAGAACTCAGTAGAAACCTGCTCACTGACAGGGTTCAGACATGTTTTATCCCACCTTGATGGAAATATGGCCAAACAAAGCATCACATGACATCTGAATCTTAAAGCACACCGGAGGTACCGTCAGTAGAAATCTGCTGTCGGATTTTGATCCTGCTACCATAACAACAGATAATGGGATATTTAATCCATACTACATGCTATGGCTGTAAAACACTTTGGGATTTACAGCCATGACAACGCACGCATCTACACTGTTGAGCTTACAAAATAAGACTACAAATAATTAGATAGTTTTCTTCTGCTTATTATAATGCATTTATGTTATTGTCATATATTTATTAATACTTGGATATTTAGACATGTATATTTTGATATATTACAATATGTTACACATCATGGGAACATAATATTTCTGTGATTAATTCAAGCAACTTGTTGAAATAATTCAAGATCTTATGAAAAGATATATTTCTGGTAAAAATGACACAGTGTAGATCCTCACCACAAACAAACACACACACACACACACACACACACACACACACACACACACACACACACACACACACACACACACACACACAGAGGCATACATAAACTTGAGCATGAACCCACCACACAATATCAACAATCGCTATTGTGATATTGAACTAATTGTGTTTTATAAGCGTGCTATTTTCATAGGAGAAAAAAAGAAATCTGTTCAACACCGTAACAGCATTGTGATTAGATGTCCGTGTGTGTCGCATCTATATTAAAATCAACTCACCGTTCAGATGGCTCTGATCAAAATCAGGAAGAGTGACGATTTCTCTCCGTGCTAATCTTGGTGTATTTGTTTTGTCTGAAACACTAGATAAAGAAGAAAGGAAATTACAGCCGAGAATAATAAAAATTCAATAAAGAAACGAGGAACAAAAAAGGACAAAAACACAAAACATTCTCTTTAACATTTCACACGTTCTTAACCATTGATGGGTCCCCAGGTGCTTAGGTCTAAGTCTGCAGGTACCATTCAGCAGTCCTGATGACAGAGGGGACATGGCCTCCAGCCAAAATACCACACACACACACACACACACACACACACACACACACACACACACACACACACACACACACACACACACACACACACACACACTTTACTCAGGGACACATCACATATGTAAGCGCCCCACCTCCGCTGATGCCTTGGATCACTGCTCATGTTGTCCAACACTGTTCCGCCTGGGAAAGATCTCAACTATCAATCTCCCAGCTGTCAGCCACGCGGACCCACCGGACCCCGGGACGAATCCTGCAATAGAAATCAAACAGTGCTTCCTCTCTGCAGTGGAAGTATGTTGCCGTCTTGTCCTGCTTTGAACATTAGCCTGTGAAGGTTGATTGAGTGTTCTAGGGGGGGGAAAGGATAACAAACAAGCAGTGGGAAAGTGGATGTGAATTATAGCTCAGGAGCAGATAGTAGAACACAAGCAACTCATTGGCTGCTACAATCGAAGAACATGAAAAGTAATGATGATAGTGGGGCAGCTGATTTTACAACATTTTTTAGAAAGGGCACTTTATTTTATACTTCAGACTGAACAAAAACAACTTAAACTTGTAGCATTTTTGGGCTAAATCACCAACAATTGCCCGCTTTAGAGGTATAGCTTCAGTATACTTAGTGGCAACACAACATTCTGCAACATTGCTGTGGGAAACTGGCTGCCAGAGAAAAACAACTATTATCTTACTAAAGTCATAGGAACTTTGAATCGACAGAGATCTTACAACTTACCAAAGTAACCTACCAGTGGTAGGCTACATGGAGTGTGGCCAGGACAACTGGATAATTGTTCCGACTGGTAGAAAAACGTGCATATAGACTAAAAGTCAGCTGTTCTTTTGAGAAATGCTGTATCTATCAGTAATATATAAACGGTAAGACAATCATCTGGTAAACTACAAGTAGATTGAGGAAAAGTCTACTGGCCCGTTATGCAAGGTCATATGCTACTAGGCTTATGCTAATAACGTTAGCATGTTGTACGTGGTGGAAACTTAACAAGCAACATTTGTTTTGTCTGTGAGTTAAAAATAAGCCGAATTGTTAAATATTGTTGCATGTTGGTGCGTAAAAAGATAGCTCTGAATTGTTGTTGAATCTTTTAGCTCAACAGCTCTTTCCCATTTCAGACAAGTCGTTCCGTGAAATTCGAGTTGAAAGCTAACGCTGCCACTCACCGGCCATAACGCCTCCCAGAGATACATCATGTGCAAAGCTACGTCAGAAGTCAGTGTTCAAAAAAATGATTTCAAATAACCTGTAAAGTTGGCCGAAGTTAAACACAACCCACCATCCTCTTTATGGATTAAAATGACTTACAGTTAAGAGGTTCACAGCTTCCGATATTCTTATTTTAGTATATGTGAGACCTACGTTGCCGTGAGGCCTAGACACTCCATAATCTGTTGTTACAGACAGGTCCATGTTGGTGACCTTTAGCTGTGCCAGCACACACATATTATGCTCAGTGTCTTGCACCTCTCTGCTTGTACCCCTCTGTCTCTGTCTTCCCCCGGTTCTTCCCTTGAATTCCAACTGCTGTTTCCTGCCTCCCTGAAATCAATTATTATTGATCTGTCTGCACTCTCTGGGGTGGAGTCAAAGGAAGGGACAAAGGAGATAAAACCACAGGCGAATTGCTAAAGTAACTCCACTGTACGGTGGGGGACTGATATTATCATGAGAGAGGAGTCAGATGCCGGTTTGACTCCATTTCAAAGCACTGGAGAACCAGAGTAAATGGCATCCTGTGCTTACCAGGACATTTCAAATGTGTCATGGTGGATCTCAGCCAAGAGCTCACTGTGTTATGGCATAAACCAACGTGTTGAGATAGAAACAGAGAATATAGACCTAAAATACTTATATATATATAAACCAAATAAAGTTTGGTTTGAAGGTTCTTTAGAATGACCAACTGACTGGAAATCAGTAGTGTGGTGGAAGATCATGAAGGATGCTACAACATTGGAGCCTCTTCTAAATATTGTGAGTTTGTAAAATTACCTGATTATGTATTACATATTAACTCCAACCTGATCTCACCACGACTCCTTAACACCGCATTGCATGCTGGACTCACGAACTTTGTTACATTTGCGTGTCGGCACCACGCAAACAACCCCAATGTAAAGTGAATGAGGCTCCTTTGTCGTGGTGCACACACGCATTTCTACAACGTCCCGCAGTGAGCTTTTATTCTATACAACGTTTTTAAAATCTACTTTATAGCTTGTAGTAACTCACGGGAGGCTTCTTTTATTTTATTTGTATTCATAATAATTTTTATTTTTATTCAGAATGTATTATGGTGCATTAGTTACCAATTTTTGTTCTCAACAAACAGTGCATTGTGTGTAATGCAACTGTGATTTGTATTACATTAGTTAGTTTTTAAGGAAGGCCAGAGCTTCAGCTGTGTCAAATAGATTGTTCCATTTAGTTAACGTTTTTTAAAAGAACATTATATTCCGATTTGATAATGTCCCCTTTATTGTATTACGGAGAGCAATGTGAGCATCCATTCCCATTGGATAACGCAGGATGTTACACCCGGAAGTAAGTATTCTCTGTCGATTGATTTTACAGTGATATCTGCATGACTCATCAACTAAAAAACACCAGATTATCCTTGTTGATTACACAACATTGATTGGTTTAAATTGTGCACAATGCTTTTGTAAATGTCCCCTTCGATTCGGAGAAACAAACATTTGTTCAGTTTAGGATGGCCGAAGACACTACACTACCCAGAATCCTCAGCTATCGTTTGGGACTACACCATGTGCTTTGCTTGACAATGTTGAAGTTTATGCTGAGCAACAAACAGCATTTTGAAATGGAATGAAACCCATGACACGGCACACTATTCAGATCAGCAATCGAACGTCTCCTACCCCCCTTAGGTCACAGGCTCCTCCAACAGTGCAACACAATAAAACAGATAAACCGAAAAAATAGTGCAAGTTAATACAAAAAGTGAAATAGTGCAATAAGAGTCTATACAAGTGATTGGAATATGATATATTAGACAAATCATTTCTAAGTAGCAGCCAGATGAATGTTATGGATGTTATTTCAAAGTGCAGGTGTTTAATAGTCTTATGGCCTGTGGGATGAAACTGTCCCTGAGTCTGGTGGTGTTGGTCCGGATGTAAGATAAGATAAGATAAGATGGTACTTTATTGATCCCAATTTGGGACATTGTTTTTGTTGCAGCAGCATAAAAGACAAGGTATTTTACAATAAAACAAAACCACAAATAAACAAGAATAGAAAGAAAAGAAAAGAAAATAGAAAATATACATGTAGATATTATATATGCAAATATACATATTCAAAAATATATGACAATGGAATATGGAATATCAAATATTGAACAGATTATATATGTGTACAATGTACAGCGAGATTGTATTAGAGAAACTATGGAGCAGAGAGTTCTCTTCCAGTCAGAGGTGATTTATTGTACAGAGTCATTGCAGTGGGCAGGAATGTGTTCCTGTATCGGTCCTTGTGACAGCGGAGCTGCAGCAGTCTGTTGGAGAAGGAGCTCCGTTGACTGTCCAGCTGCAGGTGGAGAGGATGGGTGGGTTATCCATCATGGACAACAGCCTGTTCAGTGTCCTCCTCTCCACCACAGCTTCAAAGGGGTCCAGCTTGATGCCGATGACAGACCCAGCTTTCCTGATCAGTTTATTGATCCTGCTGGTGTCACCGGCTCTGATGCTGCCCCCCCCCCCCAGCAGACCGCAGCAAAGGAGAGTGCACTGGCCACAACAGACTAGAAGATTTCCAGCATCTTGCTGCACACATGGAAGGATCTCAGCTTCCTCAGAAAATAGAGTCTGCTCATCCCCCTCTTGTGCACAGCGTCAGTGTTGATCCTCCAGTTCAGCCCATAAGTGTACTCCCAGGTACTGTAGTCCTCCACAACAGCCACATCCTCTCCTAGAATGCGGCTGTTGTGCCAGATGGCAGCAGACAGAACAGTTTGTGGCTGGGGTAATGGGGGTCTTTTATAATCCTGAGGGCTTTCTTTAAGGTTAACCTGGTATTTTTACTCCACTACATTTATTTTAGTTACTTTACAAATTCTGAGTAATGATGTGAAATATAAACAACCCTTAAAGCAGACTTTAGTTACACCTGAGTACAATTCAGGGAAGGTGATTGTCAAGTGCCAACAATCAGGAGAGATATTTGATTGGAGGACTGGCTTATCTAAAGCCAGTTGAGTCGCACTTGAAATGTTTTTGCTCTATGAAACCTGATGTACTTTATGATTCTGTTTTCTTCAAGCTTGTATTTTGTTGGTCGAACGCACTTATTGTAAGTCGCTTTGGATAAAAGCGTCAGCTAAATGCAATGTAATGTAATGTAATGATTGTTGGTGCTTGAGAAGACTAAATATTTATCTGCAGATCCCTATAAAGTATATACATTACTCGTTATTCTCTACAAATAGTTAATTAAAAACTGTATATAATTGCTATTTTCCCTTTTCAAGATTTCAATATTACTCTAAACGTGTAATAACGTGCTTTAACCAGTAGGTGGTTTGGGTTAAAAAGCTGTCAAGTTTACAGTGTTAACAAAATAAAATATACTGCTGTTTCTGGTTTAGTTTACGACGGATATATTTAGTTAGTGTTTTGATATTTGTAACACAAAAGCGATGGAAAAACCCCACAGCAACACAGAAAAGATGGTCTTAACATGAGTAGTTATATCAAGTAATATCAAAACAAATTATTACTACTAACTTTATTGTGAAATTAAAACAGAACGGTAAAAGAATAGTTTCCGGTCTATTCTGAGCCAGATCTCTGTAGATAAATACAAATACAGAACTACGACAGATGTGTAATATTTAATGCAGCCAAACCATTTATTACAATGCATTCATGTGATGACTTTCAAAGAGTAAAGCAAGCACTGCTGAATAAAGTATGATTTATCTTTTACGAAACGTTTTTTTTCATATGGAATGCAGTCAACCAATCACAGAGCTTGAGGCAACGCAGACAATAGCTGTGTAGTGTAGTGTCTTCGGCCATCCTAAACTGAACAAATATTTGTTTCTCCGAATCGAAGGGGAAAATTACAAAAGCATTGTACACAATTTAAACCAACCAATGTTGTGTAATCAACAAGGATAATCTTGTGTTTTGAGTTGATGAGTCGTGCAGATATCACTGTAAAATCAATCGACAGAGAATACTTACTTCCGGGTGTAAAATCCTGCGTTATCCAATGGGAATGGATGCTCACATTGCTCTCCGTAATACAATAAAGGGGACATTATCAAATCGGAATATAATGTTCTTTTAAAAAACGTTAACTAAAGGAAACAATCTATTTGACACAGCTGAAGCTCTGGCCTTCCTTAAAAACAAACTAATGTAATACAAATCACAGTTGCATTACACACAATGCACTGTTTTTTGAGAACAAAAATTCGTAACTAATGCATCATAATACATTCTGAATAAAAATAAAAATTATTATGAATACAAATAAAATAAAAGAAGCCTCCCGTGAGTTACTACAAGCTATAACGTAGATTTTAAAAACGTTTTATAGAATAAAAGCTCACTGCAGGACGTTGTAGAAATGCGCGTGTGCACCACGACAAAAGAGCCTCATTCACTTTACATTGGGGTTGTTTGCGTGGTGCCGACACGTAATTGTAACAAAGTTCGTGACTCCACCACGCAATGCGGTGTTAAGGAGTCGTGGTGGAGTCACGCATTCTGGTGAGATCAGGTTGTTTTAGGCGCAATATCGCCCCCTGGATTATATATAGTGTAGTGGATACTGCCCTGAATGACAGACTTTTTTCCCACTCGTAAAAAAAAAGGCGTATTCGCCGTGTGACTGCATGTGCCGAACCGTGACGGTACGGGACGAATACGGAAAACGTTACACCCCTAAAATGCACACATTTACCTTTTTAGATAAAAACAGATCCTAAGTTAAACACATAGAGGTTATCATGAGGTTGTTAACCTCACAGTTTATCAGTGGGTTATTGATGCTGCGTCAGTCTTAGGACAGTCATGAAGTCTTCATGGACAACATATTCAGCTGATACCCATCGTAGGCTACAGTCAGAGACAGTTCTGTTCATGCCTGGGTGACCCGCAAAAAGAGTGATTCATGGGTGGTACTTTTTTATAACTTTTTTTTCCGTGTTCGGTTCTGGGTAAAACAAAGTCGGGTTGCGGGTGTTGCATAATAAATATATTAAAATAATAATAATTTAATTTAATGTTTAAATCCTCAGACCTCTCCCCCGCGGGACCGCGCATAATCATAACCAGTGCATCAATTTGCTGCTGAGCGCACCATATTCTAAATTGCTGCGGTGAAACTCTCTAGCGGAGAATACAGCCTTTTCAATAACACTTCCTCAAGAGCGAAATCCAACGTCTGGGAGGCTTTTGGTGTCATCCTAGAATCTAGAACAGGGGTGTCAAACTCAATTTCTTCCCGGGCCACATCAGCATTATGGTTGCACTCAAAGGGCCGGTTGTAATTTATATAAATATACATATGTAAATATATAATATATATTAAATAATGTATTATATTACATTGTTGTCCCTGCATCTGGTAATATCTTCCTAAATAGCTACGTCTGAAAGCAGAATAATTCAAAGTAAATATTCAACAATTACACCTATTGTATATTATATTCTTTGCAAGCTCTTGCGGGCCACATCAAATTAGGTCGCAGGCCAGATTTGGCCCCCGGGCCTTGAGTTTGACACCCCTGATCTACATGGATAAAAAACCAACATCCCACGCTTTTTGAGCCAAATACCTAACTGCGTGTGTGTTAATAATTGAATGTTTTCACTGCTCATAGGATATGCGGGTTCGGGAAAATCAGACCCGTGCAGGACCATGGCGGACACACCAACACACTCACTCCCTAAGCGTCCAGGAGCGACGTTTGGTCAGTGTCCGTGGCATCCAGTTGTGACGCTCCTAGGCTCCTTCAGCTTCATAAAGGGACGCAAATAGCTTTCAACTGATTGCAATGTATTCCCATCTGCGGCGGGATTTGACGCTCATGGAAGCACGACATTCGTTTGTGTCGGCTGCCCTTAAAGGCAATGTGAGCGTCCATTCCCATTGGATAACGGAGAATTGTACACCCGGAAGTAAGTATTCCCCTTACTGTCGATTGATTTTACAGTGATATCTGCACTACTCATCGACTAAAAAACACCAGATTATCCTTGATAATTACACAACATTGATTGGTTTAAATTGTGTGCAATGCTTTTGTATTTTCCCCCTTCGATTCGGAGAAACAAATATTTTTTCTGAGTAAACGATGGCAGAGACACTACACTACCCAGAATCCCCAGCTATCGTTTGGACTACACCATGTGCTCTGTTTGACAAACCCCGTTTGTTTTCACCATTCATTCCAATGGCTGGTGTCTATGTCAGTGATCTTCAAATTTCTCCCTGCAGAAAAAGAAAACATGGCCGAACTTCGTTTTATTCTCGGTGGAAAATGCCTATTTTAAAGTTAGTTTGGCCATTAAAATGCATTTTGATGTCATTTGATGCGAGAAATATGAGTTGTTATTTCAGATTATGTGTGCAGTGGATGTACATGATCTTTAGTTTGCTAGTTATTACGAAGATTACTTCAGGAAATCGCAACGTTTTCATTGTTACCAAGGTGGTTGCTAGGGACGCTCCTATCAATATTATTTCTGTTATGTTGTGTAACTGTTTAATGGTGTTATTTATTGCTACCCCCTTCCCTGTCAATGTATAGTGTTGGTCCACAGCGCAAACATATTTTTAACAAAATCCGCATCTAAAGATAGCCTACGTTATTTTCCCCTGTGCATTTCCAGTCTCACATCTCACATCACATCGTCATTAACAAATACCGGAAACAGACCGAAAACATTTAAAAAAAATTAAATAATACTTTATTCCGAGTGTGCTTGCTTTTCTCTTTGAAAGTCATCACATAACGGCATTGTAATACACGGTTCGGCTGCATTAAATATTACATATCTGCCGTAGTTCTGTATTTATAGAGCCCTGATGAGAATACTTCTAGACAAACATGAGGAACTGAAAACGTGACGTGGATCATACATATATCAGCCATTAAACAACATCTTACATTTCTTTTCACAACGTCTCCTTGCAGTATCAACACTAATCCGGCTGACTTTTATATTTGATCCAATAGCTTGGTTTCAGTCACGTGACTTCTACGACGCGCGAAATTCAAGTGGAGGTCAGGAAGTGAAAACGCAATCATTCATCAACGCAGGAATCGTGGAGGACACCGACTATGACACTATGTCAAACAATTAAATGAACCTGCACGCCGCAGATATCATAAAAAATCACAGCACAATCGGATACGATCCGTATCAGTTGAAAAAGAGCGACTTTTCTCGTGATTTATCAGATTTGCCCGCTGTCGAGGCGATGGATATCACCAGCTACCTCGTCCTTCATACCTCCTACTACACGGCTAGCCAAATGAAAGCGTATAAAAGCCTGGAAGCTTTCAACTACTTCGTGTATGGATGGGTGAT
>NW_027263078.1:68040-126569 GCF_902827115.2 Pseudochaenichthys georgianus | reverse complement strand
CCTACTGTACTGTACCGTTCCTACTGTGCCGTTCCTACTGTGCCGTTCCTACTGTGCTGTTCCAACTGTACCGTTCCTACTGTACTGTTCCTACTGTGCTGTACCGTTCCTACTGTGCTGTTCCTACTGTGCCGTTCCTACTGTACTGTTCCTACTGTACTGTTCCTACTGTGCTGTACTGTTCCTACTGTACCGTTCCTACTGTACTGTTCCTACTGTGCCGTTCCTACTGTACTGTTCCTACTGTGCTGTTCCTACTGTACTGTTCCTACTGTGCTGTACCTACTGTACCGTTCCTACTGTACTTTGCTGTTCCTACTGTACTGTTCCTACTGTACTGTACCGTTCCTACTGTGCTGTTCCTACTGTACTGTTCCTACTGTACTGTACCGTTCCTACTGTACTGTTCCTACTGTACCGTTCCTACTGTACTGTACCGTTCCTACTGTACCGTTCCTACTGTGCTGTTCCTACTGTGCTGTTCCTACTGTACTGTTCCTACTGTACTGTACCGTTCCTACTGTACCGTTCCAACTGTGCTGTTCCTACTGTGCTGTTCCTACTGTACCGTACCGTTCCTACTGTACTGTTCCTACTGTGCTGTTCCTACTGTACTGTACCGTTCCTACTGTACTGTTCCTACTGTGCTGTTCCTACTGTACTGTACCGTTCCTACTGTGCTGTTCCAACTGTACCGTTCCTACTGTACTGTTCCTACTGTGCTGTACCGTTCCTACTGTGCTGTTCCTACTGTACTGTTCCTACTGTACTGTTCCTACTGTGCTGTACCGTTCCTACTGTACTTTGCTGTTCCTACTGTGCTGTTCCTACTGTACTGTACTGTTCCTACTGTGCTGTTCCTACTGTACTGTACTGTTCCTACTGTACTGTTCCAACTGTGCTGTTCCTACTGTACCGTTCCTACTGTACTGTTCCTACTGTACCGTTCCTACTGTACTGTGCTGTTCCTACTGTACTGTTCCAACTGTGCTGTTCCTACTGTACTGTTCCTACTGTGCTGTTCCTACTGTACCGTACCGTTCCTACTGTACTGTTCCTACTGTGCTGTTCCTACTGTACTGTTCCTACTGTGCCGTTCCTACTGTGCTGTTCCTACTGTACTGTACCGTTCCTACTGTACCGTTCCAACTGTACCGTTCCTACTGTACTGTTCCTACTGTGCCGTTCCTACTGTACTGTTCCTACTGTACTGTTCCTACTGTACCATTCCTACTGTATCGTTCCTACTATGCTGTTCCTACTGTGCTGTTCCTACTGTACCGTTCCAACTGTACTGTTCCTACTGTGCTATTCCTACTGTACCGTTCCTACTGTACTGTACCGTTCCTACTGTGCTGTTCCTACTGTACCGTTCCTACTGTACCGTTCCTACTGTACCGTTCCTACTGTACTGTTCCTACTGTGCTGTCCTACTGTACCGTTCCTACTGTACCGTTCCTACTGTACTGTGCTGTTCCTACTGTACCGTTCCTACTGTACCGTTCCTACTGTGCTGTTCCTACTGTACCGTTCCTACTGTACCGTTCCTACTGTGCTGTTCCTACTGTACCGTTCCTACTGTGCTGTTCCTACTGTACCGTTCCTACTGTACCGTTCCTACTGTACTGTTCCTACTGTGCTGTTCCTACTGTACCGTTCCTACTGTACTGTTCCTACTGTGCTGTTCCTACTGTACCGTTCCTACTGTACCGTTCCTACTGTACTGTTCCTACTGTACTGTTCCTACTGTGCTGTTCCTACTGTACCGTTCCTACTGTACCGTTCCTACTGTGCCGTTCCTACTGTACCGTTCCTACTGTACTGTTCCTACTGTACCGTTCCTACTGTACTGTTCCTACTGTACCGTTCCTACTGTGCTGTTCCTACTGTACTGTACCGTTCCTACTGTGCTGTTCCTACTGTGCTGTACCGTTCCTACTGTGCTGTTCCTACTGTGCTGTACCGTTCCTACTGTACCGTTCCTACTGTGCTGTTCCTACTGTGCTGTTCCTACTGTACCGTTCCTACTGTACTGTACCGTTCCTACTGTACCGTTCCTACTGTGCTGTTCCTACTGTGCTGTTCCTACTGTACCGTTCCTACTGTACTGTACCGTTCCTACTGTACTGTACCGTTCCTACTGTACTGTTCCTACTGTACCGTTCCTACTGTACTGTTCCTACTGTACCGTTCCTACTGTACTGTTCCTACTGTACCGTTCCTACTGTACCGTTCCTACTGTACCGTTCCTACTGTACTGTTCCTACTGTACCGTTCCTACTGTACTGTTCCTACTGTACCGTTCCTACTGTACCGTTCCTACTGTACTGTACCGTTCCTACTGTACTGTTCCTACTGTACCGTTCCTACTGTGCTGTTCCTACTGTGCTGTTCCTACTGTACCGTTCCTACTGTGCTGTTCCTACTGTGCTGTACCGTTCCTACTGTACCGTTCCTACTGTACCGTTCCTACTGTGCTGTTCCTACTGTACCGTTCCTACTGTACTGTACCGTTCCTACTGTACCGTTCCTACTGTGCTGTTCCTACTGTGCTGTTCCTACTGTACCGTTCCTACTGTACTGTACCGTTCCTACTGTACCGTTCCTACTGTACTGTTCCTACTGTACCGTTCCTACTGTACCGTTCCTACTGTACCGTTCCTACTGTACCCTTCATACTGTACCCTTCCTACTCTACTGTTCCTACTGTACTGTACCCTTCCTACTTTACTGTTCCTACTTTACCGTTCCTACTGTACTGTTCCTACTGTACCCTTCCTACTCTACTGTTCCTACTGTACTGTACCCTTCCTACTCTACCGTTCCTACTGTACTGTTCCTACTGTACCCAAACAGCCACTCAGCAGGGAGGCTGTACCTTATGTGCATTTCATAGAACAATATGAAGGCTTCTGCAAGCTGTCGTGTGCAGCGATGCATCAGATGTTAAGTGATTAGGCAGGAGATTAGGAAACACGATGTGGCAGCAGTTTGGTTTGTGACGTTTAATTGTGCAGTTTATATGTGTGCTGCTCACAAGCAACTGCATGAACAGAGGTGGAAGAAGTACATTTAAATTACATTCATTTTAAATTAAGTAAAAGTCCTGCATTGAAAATCGTATAGTAAAAGTGTTTTTGAGCTGGGGTGTTTGGTTTCTATTTGGGTAGATCTGTGTTTAATATAGCATGAAATAAAAAAGGACATTTTCAGGTTACATTTGTGACGTGTGTGTGTGTGTGTGTGTGTGTGGTGTGTGTGTGTGTGTGTGTGTGTGTGTGTGTGTGTGTGTGTGTGTGTGTGTGTGTGTGTGTGTATTTAGTGTCTCTACTGGGACATGTCTCCATGCTTTAATGTTCAAAAAGCTCTATATTTTTCTCAGACTGCCTGAGCTGCAGCACCTCTTTTCACCCTCTGTCTGAAACCAGAGCCCAGTCTGCTCTGATTGGTTAGCTGGCCGGCTCTGTTGTGATTGGTCAACCGCTTAGAGATGTCCCGCCCCTTTCGCCTATCACGTACAATGTGTTTTAGAAGCGTTGAGGGAGATTTTAGCCTCTTGCAGACAAAAACTGATCCGATATAACAGACTACAGGAGAGGGAAACCCCAAAAAGCAGAATAGGGCCTTTTTAACACTATTTTGATTAATGACCCCATTAGATTTGTATCATGTCTCTAAAATGTCATCACTTTATTATTTTATCCTGTCAGACATTTCTGTAAAATGACTGTAATGGTAAAATGCGTTTTGCGAGGTCACGGTAACAGTTATCTTTGACCACCAAAATTGGGACAGACGAGTCATCCATCACGTCTCCTTCACTAATGTCTCCTTATTTGTAAAAATATCTTTCTACGGCAATCATCATTTCTGTCCTTTTTAAAAATCAGATGATAAGGCAGCCGTCTGGCCGTTGCTCCATCCTCTCTCTCCTGCCCTGTTGATCGGTGAAGATACTGAAAGTAAGAAGTGTTTCTGTGAACACGTGATCCCACAGCGGTCGGTACATACGAGTTCTCATTAGCCGAGGTAAAACACATTGCTCTCCACCAGAAAAATCCATTTGTTTCCATGGTGACGCTGCCCTCGCCTGTCCAATTTCCTTGCCTGCTTTTCATGGAAAGCTTTATTACTCTTAAAAAAGAAAAAAGAAAATCTTTATTCAGGCTTGCAGTTCATTTTAGTTATCAAGAAGAAAGTTTTTAAAGAGTCCTCTCCTGCTGATGTTCAGGTGTATGTCAGTATGTAGTGTCTCTACTTTAAAGAGTCCTCTCCTGCTGATGTTCAGGTTCATATCAGTATGTAGTGTCTCTACTTTAAAGAGTCCTCTCCTGCTGATGTTCAGGTTCATATCAGTATGTAGTGTCTCTACTTTAAAGAGTCCTCTCCTGCTGATGTTCAGGTTCATATCAGTATGTAGTGTCTCTACTTTAAAGAGTCCTCTCCTGCTGATGTTCAGGTGTATATCAGTGTGTAGTGTCCTCTACTTTAAAGAGTCCTCTCCTGCTGATGTTCAGTGTATATCAGTATGTAGTGTCTCTACTTTAAAGAGTCCTCTCCTGCTGATGTTCAGGTGTATATCAGTATGTAGTGTCTCTACTTTAAAGAGTCCTCTCCTGCTGATGTTCAGGTGTATATCAGTATGTAGTGTCCTCTACTTTAAAGAGTCCTCTCCTGCTGATGCTCAGGTGTATATCAGTATGCAGTGCCTCTACTTTAAAGAGTCCTCTCCTGCTGATGTTCAGGTGTATATCAGTGTGTAGTGTCTCTACTTTAAAGAGTCCTCTCCTGCTGATGTTCAGGTGTATATCAGTATGTAGTGTCTCTACTTTAAAGAGTCCTCTCCTGCTGATGTCCAGGTGTATATCAGTGTGTAGTGCCTCTACTTTAAAGAGTCCTCTCCTGCTGATGTTCAGGTGTATATCAGTGTGTAGTGTCTCTACTTTAAAGAGTCCTCTCCTGCTGATGTTCAGGTGTATATCAGTATGTAGTGTCTCTACTTTAAAGAGTCCTCTCCTGCTGATGTTCAGGTGTATATCAGTATGTAGTGTCTCTACTTTAAAGAGTCCTCTCCTGCTGATGTTCAGGTGTATATCAGTATGTAGTGCCTCTACTTTAAAGAGTCCTCTCCTGCTGATGTTCAGGTGTATATCAGTATGTAGTGTCTCTACTTTAAAGAGTCCTCTCCTGCTGATGTTCAGGTGTATATCAGTTGTATTGAAACAGATTACATGTTAAAACTAACCCTCCTAACCCCGATGATTCGTGGTAGATATAAAACATATTGGATATAAAACACCCCGAGGCGTTTATCTGCTTTGCTGCATGTTGTTATTGATGTTCTGAAACGAGCAGCTCAGTGACAGCTCTTCCTGAGACAAACAACACCCGTCTTTCTCCAGACGTAATGCCTCTGTTAATTTGTTTACCTTGATCAAATGGCTCCCGTCACTCGGAGAATTTGTCGGCGCTGTGTGTTCTCCGGGTCCTCGGCTATAACTCAGCACGGTCGCTCCATTCGTCACGCAGCGCCCCGGCAGTCAGCCTAATTAGTGTGGTTGTGACAAAGGAGCTGTCTTCTGGAAACAGGGAACATCAATCCATCCATGAAGGCGTGTGTTTCCATAATGCAGAACGTACAGTGAGCACACAGATGCCTGGTGGGGGGGACTGCCTCTAAAACCAGGCTTGAGGAGTAACGGGTAATCAGGATACAAGACAACTGTGGAAACTTACCTAAAGGTTTGATGTCACTGCAGATCTGCCGTAAGCTAGCTAGCTAACGGAGCTAGCTAGCTAACGGAGCTAACCTAGTCATTTCAGATAAACTGACAAACACTTACCGTTATGAGACGACTGACTCTGAGAGACAGTTGTTCAGCTTTATAATCCTGTGCGTCACCTTTTAGTGTCCCCTGGTCTCCCAGCTGTGTGCGTCACTTTTTAGTGTCCCCTGGTCTCCAGCTGTGTGCGTCACTTTTTAGTGTCCCCTGGTCTCCCAGCTGTGTGCGTCACTTTTTAGTGTCCCCTGGTCTCCCAGCTGTGTGTGTCACTTTTTAGTGTCCCCTGGTCTCCCAGCTGTGTGCGTCACTTTTTAGTGTCCCCTGGTCTCCCAGCTGTGTGCGTCACTTTTTAGTGTCCCCTGGTCTCCAGCTGTGTGCGTCACTTTTTAGTGTCCCCTGGTCTCCCAGCTGTGTGCGTCACTTTTTAGTGTCTCCTGGTCTCCAGCTGTGTGCGTCACTTTTTAGTGTCCCCTGGTCTCCCAGCTGTGTGCGTCACTCTTTAGTGTCCCCTGGTCTCCCAGCTGTGTGCGTCACTTTTTAGTGTCCCCTGGTCTCCCATCTGTGTGCGTTACTCTTTAGTGTCGCCTGGTCTCCCAGCTGTGTGCGTCACTCTTTAGTGTCCCCTGGTCTCCCAGCTGTGTGCGTCACTCTTTAGTGTCCCCTGGTTTCCAGCTGTGTGCGTCACTCTTTAGTGTCCCCTGGTCTCCCAGCTGTGTGCGTCACTCTTTAGTGTCCCCTGGTCTCCCAGCTGTGTGCGTCACTCTTTAGTGTCCCCTGGTCTCCCAGCTGTGTGCGTCACTCTTTAGTGTCCCCTGGTCTCCCAGCTGTGTGCGTCACTTTTCAGTGTCCCCTGGTCTCCCAGCTGTGTGCGTCACTCTTTAGTGTCCCCTGGTCTCCCAGCTGTGTGCGTCACTCTTTAGTGTCCCCTGGTCTCCCAGCTGTGTGCGTCACTTTTTAGTGTCCCTTGGTCTCCCAGCTGTGTGCGTCACTTTTTAGTGTCCCCTGGTCTCCCATCTGTGTGCGTTACTCTTTAGTGTCGCCTGGTCTCCCAGCTGTGTGCGTCACTCTTTAGTGTCCCCTGGTCTCCCAGCTGTGAGCGTCACTTTTTAGTGTCCCCTGGTCTCCCAGCTGTGTGCGTCACTCTTTAGTGTCCCCTGGTTTCCAGCTGTGTGCGTCACTCTTTAGTGTCCCCTGGTCTCCCAGCTGTGTGCGTCACTCTTTAGTGTCCCCTGGTCTCCCAGCTGTGTGCGTCACTCTTTAGTGTCCCCTGGTCTCCCAGCTGTGTGCGTCACTCTTTAGTGTCCCCTGGTCTCCCAGCTGTGTGCGTCACTTTTCAGTGTCCCCTGGTCTCCCAGCTGTGTGCGTCACTCTTTAGTGTCCCCTGGTCTCCCAGCTGTGTGCGTCACTCTTTAGTGTCCCCTGGTCTCCCAGCTGTGTGCGTCACTTTTTAGTGTCCCTTGGTCTCCCAGCTGTGTGCGTCACTTTTTAGTGTCCCCTGGTCTCCCAGCTGTGTGCGTCACTCTTTAGTGTCCCCTGGTCTCCCAGCTGTGTGCGTCACTTTTTAGTGTCCCCTGGTCTCCCAGCTGTGTGCGTCACTTTTTAGTGTCCCCTGGTCTCCCAGCTGTGTGCGTCACTTTTTAGTGTCCCCTGGTCTCCCAGCTGTGTGTGTCACTTTTTAGTGTCCCCTGGTCTCCCAGCTGTGTGCGTCACTTTTTAGTGTCCCCTGGTCTCCCAGCTGTGTGCGTCACTTTTTAGTGTCCCCTGGTCTCCAGCTGTGTGCGTCACTTTTTAGTGTCCCCTGGTCTCCCAGCTGTGTGCGTCACTTTTTAGTGTCTCCTGGTCTCCAGCTGTGTGCGTCACTTTTTAGTGTCCCCTGGTCTCCCAGCTGTGTGCGTCACTCTTTAGTGTCCCCTGGTCTCCCAGCTGTGTGCGTCACTTTTTAGTGTCCCCTGGTCTCCCATCTGTGTGCGTTACTCTTTAGTGTCGCCTGGTCTCCCAGCTGTGTGCGTCACTCTTTAGTGTCCCCTGGTCTCCCAGCTGTGAGCGTCACTTTTTAGTGTCCCCTGGTCTCCCAGCTGTGTGCGTCACTCTTTAGTGTCCCCTGGTTTCCAGCTGTGTGCGTCACTCTTTAGTGTCCCCTGGTCTCCCAGCTGTGTGCGTCACTCTTTAGTGTCCCCTGGTCTCCCAGCTGTGTGCGTCACTCTTTAGTGTCCCCTGGTCTCCCAGCTGTGTGCGTCACTCTTTAGTGTCCCCTGGTCTCCCAGCTGTGTGCGTCACTTTTCAGTGTCCCCTGGTCTCCCAGCTGTGTGCGTCACTCTTTAGTGTCCCCTGGTCTCCCAGCTGTGTGCGTCACTCTTTAGTGTCCCCTGGTCTCCCAGCTGTGTGCGTCACTTTTTAGTGTCCCTTGGTCTCCCAGCTGTGTGCGTCACTTTTTAGTGTCCCCTGGTCTCCCAGCTGTGTGCGTCACTCTTTAGTGTCCCCTGGTCTCCCAGCTGTGTGCGTCACTCTTTAGTGTCCCCTGGCCTCCCAGTTGTGTGCGTCACTCTTTAGTGTCCCCTGGTGTCCCAGCTGTGTGCGTCACTCTTTAGTGTCCCCTGGTCTCCCATCTGTGTGCGTTACTCTTTAGTGTCCCCTGGTCTCCCAGCTGTGTGCGTCACTCTTTAGTGTCCCCTGGTCTCCCAGCTGTGAGCGTCACTTTTTAGTGTCCCCTGGTCTCCCAGCTGTGTGCGTCACTCTTTAGTGTCCCCTGGTCTCCCAGCTGTGTGCGTCACTCTTTAGTGTCCCCTGGTCTCCCAGCTGTGTGCGTCACTCTTGAGTGTCCCCTGGTCTCCCAGCTGTGTGCGTCACTCTTTAGTGTCCCCTGGTTTCCAGCTGTGTGCATCACTTTTTAGTGTCCCCTGGTCTCCCAGCTGTGTGCGTCAATCTTTAGTGTCCCCTGGTCTCCCAGCTGTGTGCGTCACTCTTTAGTGAGCTGTGTGCGTCACTCTTTAGTGTCCCCTGGTCTCCCAGCTGTGTGCGTCACTCTTTAGTGAGCTGTGTGCGTCACTCTTTAGTGTCCCCTGGTCTCCCAGCTGTGTGCGTCACTCTTTAGTGTCCCCTGGTCTCCCAGCTGTGTGCGTCACTCTTTAGTGTCCCCTGGTCTCCCAGCTGTGTGCGTCACTCTTTAGTGTCCCCTGGTCTCCCAGCTGTGTGCGTCACTTTTTAGTGTCCCCTGGTCTCCCAGCTGTGTGCGTCACTTTTTAGTGTCCCCTGGTCTCCCAGCTGTGTGCGTCACTCTTTAGTGTCCCCTGGTCTCCCAGCTGTGTGCGTCACTTTTTAGTGTCCCTTGGTCTCCCAGCTGTGTGCGTCACTTTTTAGTGTCCCCTGGTCTCCCAGCTGTGTGCGTCACTCTTTAGTGTCCCCTGGTCTCCCAGCTGTGTGCGTCACTCTTTAGTGTCCCCTGGCCTCCCAGTTGTGTGCGTCACTCTTTAGTGTCCCCTGGTCTCCCAGCTGTGTGCGTCACTCTTTAGTGTCCCCTGGTCTCCCAGCTGTGTGCGTCACTCTTTAGTGTCCCCTGGTCTCCCAGCTGTGTGCGTCACTCTTTAGTGTCCCCTGGTCTCCCAGCTGTGTGCGTCACTCTTTAGTGAGCTGTGTGCGTCACTCTTTAGTGTCCCCTGGTCTCCCAGCTGTGTGCGTCACTCTTTAGTGTCCCCTGGTCTCCGTTGTGTTTTGAGCTTCTTGCAGCGTTTGGTATGTGTTTTGGCCCTTTTTGTGTTTTTATATTTGCATCGTTTCGGAAGCTGCAGCATGTTTCTCCGTTGTTTGCACCTGTCGGTAACTATGGTAACGGATCAGATGTCTAAAGTCTCCCTTTGAATGCTTTAAAGATGTGACTTATATATTTTTTTTTGTCAGGTTATTTAACGAGTAAGCCTCCGTACAAAGGACAATGGAAACAAGTTGTGTAGGATGTCCCTCATTCTACAGCCTGGCTTCTTATCGTCCTTGGTGTCCATTTTGAAACACCTTCCGATAGACTCATTGTATGTATACTGAAGGCAGCTATCGTTTTTGTAGATCTTCATTTTTTTTTTTTAAGCACATAACTTGCTTCAAAATGCTGCTGCAGACAGACGAGGGAGCGTCATCTATCATTGAAGAGGAATTTGAACAGTAAGACATGAGTGCTTCTCCTCTCCTGACATCCCTAAAAGCCTCTTCTGCATAATCCGGAAAAACACAAAGAAATGACCCGGCTTTCTTCAGACCGCCGGCTGTCTTCAAAATGTTCTGCTGCTTCCTTCTCTGGGGGTTTCTTTGAGAAAAAGGCACACATGCACAGCCAGAACGTCATCACTGTTGCCATGCCTCTCCTGTGTGAAGGTGTGTGTGTGTCTGTGTGTTTCATTTATATTTATGTTTCAAAGTAGATGTAAGCGTGTTAAAGTGCCTCTGCAGGATACCTGAAAACTAGTTGTCATGTAAGATATAGAGATTTATATGGCAGAGACTTGACCACAGGACCCGCCGTGACACATGGACTTTAAATGTTCTGGAAAGTTCCTAAGTGACACACCCTGAACAGTCTGGTGGTGGTGGGTCATGTGATTTTGTGTTCCCATGACAACAAGATGTCCATGTGCCAGACTAACACATGTGACCAGACTAGCTACATTTCAAATGCTTTTGGTTGTTGCTAAAGGTAAAATTCAAGCCATTTAAGAATTAAAATGCCGTCCTTTATTACACTTAACCTGTCGTGGAAACATTTCGTGATCAAATTGATATGAAACAAATGAGACAAACATCGCTGTGACACTGCTGTCACATCGGGACTTTAACCCTAAGCTTTCACAGTAAACCCAAAGTGACATACGCACAATTAGGAATATGATTATGATCTACTCAGTTAATTTAGCTGATTCAGTTATATTTAATATATATATAAATATATATATATATATTACATATAATTGAATCAGCTAAATTAACTATATTCAAATATAATATATTCTTTATTCTTCAATTCAAAGAATGTTCATTTGTTCAATTCAAATGTGTTCTAGGTGGTCTAGGGAAGGCTGTGGCTCAGTGAGTAGTGTGCTGGACTTTGAATCAGGGGACACCAAGTTCGAGTCCCACTGCATGTCGTTGTGTCCCGCAAGACACTTCACCCCAAATTGCGCCTGTGGGGGTTTTCCACAGTACTGAATGTTTGTAAGTCGCTTTGGATAAAAGCGTCTAACAAATGTAATGTAATGTCTATTTAGTCCAAATGATGTTCCCCTTAATTTTCCCAAAAGTGGAAATGGGTCCGGGTTCTTATGTTAAAGAGGCCCTATTCTGCTTTTGGGGTTTTCCCTCTCCTATAGTGTGTTCTATAGGTTTTAGTGCATGTAAATGGTCTGCAATTGTCCAGAACAGCACAGCCAGAGTTCTCACCGGTACAAAAAGGTCCGCACACATAACCGCCATACTTGCAAAACTACACTGGCTCCCAGTCCACTACAGGATCCAGTTTAAGGTTCTGCTCCTCACGTACAGAGCCCTGAATGGACAAAGCCCAAAATACCTCTGTGACCTCATTCATACCCAGACATCTACCCGCTCTCCGCTCAGCCACGCTCCTCTTCTCTACATCCCCCCGCACACGTCTCCGAACAATGGGAGACCGAGCCTTCTGCTCATTCGCCCCGCGCCTCTGGAACTCCCTCCCAGATCAGCTGAGATCTGCCCCTTCCACCGAGGTCTTCAAACCCGGCCTTAAGACCCTCTTCTTTCGGCAGGCCTTCCAATAAACTTTGAGCATGGTACACCTGGAGTACTGCCATTTTTATCACTATCTCCGACTTTTATTTTTGTACTCTATTTTATATTTTATTTTTTGATTTCTTATTATTATTACAATTATTTGTCTTTTATTATCTCAAAGCGTATCAGTATCCCTTGTTGTGAAGCACTTCGAGATTTGTCTTGGCAGATGAGAAGTGCTATATAAATTAAATATATTATTATTATTATTATTATTGCAAAGTCTAAAGTCCATGTGTTCCCTACAGAGGGAGTTTCTCTCCCACACACTCCATGGAAACATGTCACAGTAGAGGCACAAAATACAAATATGAGCCTAATAAGGTCCCTTTAATACTTGCACGCCTCCACTTGACCTTAAACATGGAGGTAAAGAGTTCTTCCTCACAAACATAAAAGGTGATTTGAGGCCCTGTGGAAAGTAATGTTTCCAACCTTGTGGAGAAGTCATCGCCACGTGTGAGCAGTAAAGGAGAGACTCTGGTTTCCTCGTGGCCTCCGAACACCTCCTGTAATCTCCGTGAAGCTGCAGCATTCTCACATTAGAGCATTTCATCCCTTCACTGCTTACTGGCAGTCAATGTTTCATTTCCATACAACCTTTGTTTATTTGCAGTAAGGAACATTAAGAGTAGATTTGCCCGCTGAGAGGAAGCTGTGTGAAAAATCTATTTCCATTTATCTGGTCTGCAGTGCAGGTTAACGGCATTAGCATTCAGAGCCCGGCGTGGTTTATCTACTGCTGCATTGTGTTGGGACACCTTGCTGTTCGGCACACAAAGGCTTTCACTTAAATGATGCCTCCGGGTTTGTGCTGTGAAAACAGGTCTTTCAGGCACGTATACATAATAAGGAAATGAATTGATTGCTATTTTCTAATGTATCTTTCTTCAAAATATGACTTGTTTTTCAGCTTGCACTCCAGAAATACATTGTCCATTTGTGGATCTATTTGTTTATATATTATTAAACCCATATAACACCCACATGACACCAAGATTACACTCGTATTGCACCGTTAGTACACTCGTATCCCAGTGTTATTACAACATTATTTCACCAGTATTACACCTTTTTCTACACTCATTTTACACCAGAATAACATCAATATTATACCTTTTTTAAAGCCATAGTACTCCGTTATTGCACCGACAGAAAAAGACGGAAACGCAGATAATACACAAGATGTAAAAAAACGACATGAATTAAACTCTCAACAGGTGAACGTACATATACAGATATGTATAAAGGTTATACATGTACATGTGCAGCAGTGGCGGATTTAGGATTGTAGGAGATCCGAACATCCTTTAGGGGGGTCGTCGCCTCCTCTTGGGGGGTGCGGGGGCATGCTCCCCCGGGAAGATTTTTTTTTAAATATAGAAGTTGAAAGTATCAATCTGGTGCACTTTGAGAGCAACTTTAACACGACCTTAATAACACCTTAAAGCGGACTAAAGGCACTGGAGAACACTCATTAACACCCTTTAATGAAGCAAACTAAGGCCTTAACTCAGTCGAATAGTCGTTTACTTATTAAGGTGAAACGAATGTGCGTAGAGTTTTAAAGGATGCGGATAGTCTCACCTTGATTCTGGCGCAAGTCTTGAGATGTTATTAAGATGAATGTTCAGTGCAGGTTAGTTCTGACCCTTAGTTGTGCAGCTTAACAGATTTTCCGACGTGAACACACTCGCCTTTTTTCTGTATCCTGAACACATGCGATCCCGAGGCCTGGTTCAGTTGTTGCTGCTTTGAGGTTGTGTTGACCGGACAGGTAGAGACACAACTGGGTCAGTGCGCTACGATGGAGGATAACACGTCCCCACAGCTGTCTATGAGCTGCTGTCATGTCTCTGCTTGCTGAACCTGACAGACCCTCTTCTTCCTCCTGATCAACCCGTCTCTATTCGCTCGCAGCATCACAATCCAGCCTGGATACGCAGCCTGTCAGATGCACTGTGTGTTTGTATGTCAGCGTGTGTGTAACTGTGTGTGTGTGTGTGTGTGTGTGTGTGTGTGTGTGTGTGTGTGTGTGTGTGTGTGTGTGTGTGTGTGTGTGTGTGTGTGTGTGTGTGTGTGTGTGTGTGTGTGTGTGTGTGTGTGTGTGTGTGTGTGTGTGTGTGTGTGTGTGTGTGGCTAGCAGGCACAAAGCCAGCGTGACCCAACGTGGGCTTTTCAGCTTTAGTGCAGCGTGCAGACAGCTGTGCCACAAACACGCTGCCGTTTCACCGCGAGGGCCTTTTATTTAGGTCACATGCTGCGCTTCAGCGGCCAACAGAAGCGATCACTGTCAAGTGCAATGCATACCTTTCGCTGGACACAACACACACTTTCTAAAGAGCCCTAAGAGAACTGTGTGGAGTGTGTAGGGTGTAATGGATTAAAGGTGGGGTAGGTACGTTTGAGAAACCGGCTCGAGAAACAAATCCATAAAAAAATGTCATCTCTGGAAACCGTGGGGCTGTAAAAAGCTCGACCAATCATCTGAGCCGGCTAAAGTAACTGGACGGCCTACCTGCCTGTCAGCCTTCCATCGGGGCACACACTCACCTCGTGCCCTCATTGGTCATGTGCGTGTTGGAGGCGGGGCTCTGTGAGGAAGTGGCAGATTTCTTCCTGCTGTGTATTTTCAAATTCTAGCGCACTCGAGCCGGTTTCTCCAAAATGACCTACCGCACCTTTAAGTAATCAGGATACAAAGAAAACGGTATTCCCTTAGTTACACAATTCAGGATTACAATGTTATTAAAACCTAAAAACATCCTATAGTGTGTGTCGTGAAGTATCAGATGGTATCTCTTCTCTGTGAGCTGTTCTGTTCTGTCGGGTAATACTTTCAGAGGGAATCTTCTACTGCCTGAATCTGCTTCATGCTTTTCACTTTCTTTGTGTGTTCTGTTTTAAGTCGGCAGGTGAACCGATATGTTCATAGAAGAGTGTGTGTGAGCTTGTTAAACTAAAACATGTCCTAGTATGCGTTCTGTTGTGAGTATTTTGCAAACTGGCCGCCCTATCGTCTTTTAATGTCCCTCCTTTTTAACATATTGGCCTGATTCTCTCCCAGATTTGATCCTCTGCTTTTGCACAGACTTGATGAATAATTCCCCCTATTTTTCAATGAACCCAGCCACGTCTCCTCACTCTGTATTCCTGCACATAAACGCCTCCTGCACACAGTGTCCTCTCGTTATGGAAAGAACATGTATTTCTCTGCTCCGTCTCCCTCATCGTCTCTTCTTATGTTTCCTCTCCTCCCTTATTTTATTTACCACAGTGGCCTTTGGTCGTGCGTTATAAATCGTAGTAATGAATTCCTCCACCAGTGTGCGTGGGTTTCTTCTTATCGCCTCTTATTGTTTGACGCAGTGAGGGTTCAGGCCCCCCACAGATGGGTAAGGAAGGCAGCTTAAGGACCCTGATAGATGCCATTGTTTCCATGTCACCACATGAGGGGAAAGGTCGTTTACTGCCGCTTGCCTCGACTTCCAGGAGCTGTCAGCTGGGTTTTACCGGTCAATTAGTTTGGAGGTAGAACACTGGAGGTACGGAGGGAGAAGAAGTGAGGCGTCGGGATGTTATCATGCATCCACCGGATCTCTATCTGTGGATTGATATCACTGCAAATAGTCCCTCCTCCTTAGCAATGGTCTGTTATCGGCAGAGAGATGGCAAAAGTACACATCCTTTACTCAAGTAGAAGTACAGATACTTAAAAATACTGAAAGTAGAAGTACTGACTAAACTTATTTACTCAAGTGAAAGCAAAGAGGCTTTGAAGTGTACTTCAGTAAAAAGTACTCATAACTAGCAGCTGCTTTACAAGGAAACACTTCCAGAGAAACCCCACAGTTTAAGGGAACATGGAGAAACCTCAGGAGAGCAGCAGAGGAGGGATCCCTCTCCCAGGACGGACAGACGTGCAATAGATGCCGTGTGTAAATCCAAGAGATAATACATGTCACAGCATATAGACCGAATGTTAGGAAGTGCATGTGTCTGTAATGAGAAGATGAATCCACGAGGATGTCAGCGACAATCCTGTGGAAGCCATCAGGGAAGCAGCATGACGAGACCCAGGCAGGACCGCAGAGACAGGTTCACGACCCGAAGTCCACGACTTAATCCAGAACTCAGGGTAGAGGATCCAGGACACAGGATAGAGGATCCAGGACACAGGACTACAGCAAGAGGATCAGCCTCGACTCCGGATCCCGGCGTAGATATAGATACAAGACAAGATGTGGCTGGGTTAATCGGAACAAGGGAATACACAGACACAGACAGACAGACGGAAGAACAAGCACTCCCTTAGGACAGGTTGAGGGCAAAGGGTAGCAAGTAAGAGAGTAAGAGACATAGGAGGAGAAGCACACTCGGGGAACAAGGTCCCCACTGGAGCCTTAGTTGGAAGTTGATGAGAGATAGGGAGGGACGCTGTGTCTACGATGTACTTAACTACAGTAACAAAGTGTTCGTACTCCACTACTTCCCACCTCGAGAATTAACAACCTCTAGAATGTCCCAATTGACCAATCAGAATCGAGTATTCAACTAAGCCGTGTATTAACCTCTGTTATGGCTGATTTCTCAAGAACTCTTTCCTCAACTTTTTCCATCAACATTAAGCTTCCTTGTGTCCTAAATATTACACTCTTACCACGACATAGTTGCATCCCGAGCAAACAGACAAAGACTCCTTCGATGTTAGCGATACCCTCATTTCCAACAATACCTTTGAACAAATATAGCACACACTCTTGAGCTAGGAATAGATGTGAACTCTACTTGATACCTTGATACTACTTCACTGCAAACATAGAAGTGGAAGAGATGTAATGTCAGGGACCACATGCCACGTGGCGGCTATATTTAGACATTCTCCTTTTTTAAGTTATGAAGGACTAGAAACTAGGTCCAAGTCATCAAGTGTTCTCATCTGTGAACGAGTGCCAAACTGCGTCTTCTTCAAATCAGAGCAGATGAAGAGCGGCTGCCAATATGAGATATTTATAATTCTCTCTCTTCTTGTTTGTCTGTTTATGCTTTTTGTTTTCTTTGCAGGTCCGCTGCAACTCGTACTATTTTAAAATCCAGCTTGAAGTCTAATATTTCCTTTCCTTCCCTTCCTCCGCAGATCTAGACTCGGGGCCCGTGCAGACTTCCAGTTGCACGTCGTTCGGCCACCATGACGATGAAAGGCCTGTCGAACAGTCGCAGCCTCCACCACACGGTGACCTGCGACCCCTCCTACGACTCCATGACGCTCGGACGCTCCGACCGCCGCTCCTACTTCCTCAATAACCCCGGGGAGTCTCACCCCGCAGACCACCACCACCACAACAACCCTGGATTCCCCCAACGAAACTCTTTCCACTCCGAATGCGGCGCCTACCCGGATATTTCCAGCTGCACATTCCCCCGCAGACACTACAGCTCCAACCACGAGCTGAAGGACGAGTGTGGAGCCCTGGTGCCTTACACTGGGAACACTGGGAGCATTAAAGGGAGTGGAGGAGGAGGAGGGAACAACAACAACCGGACCCCCGCCAATCTGTTGGAGCAGTTTGATCGCCAGGCACCGATGCAGCGCGAAGGGTATCACACGTTACAGTATAAGCGAACTGCGGTGGAGCATCAGCGCAGCGACAGCCCCGGGCGAATTCGACATCTCGTCCATTCTGTACAGAAGCTTTTCACCAAGTCTCACTCCTTAGAGGGGCCTTCGGGGGGAGGAGGAGGAGGAATAGGAGGAGGAGGAGGAATAGGAGGAGGAGGAAGTGGAAAGATGAACGGCAGCAAATCCAGCCCTGACGACCCGCCTTCCTCGTCCTCGGGCACTCTGAAGCACAGCAAGCGCAGTAAAAGCAAAGATCGATCCAAGTCGGAGCCCAAAATGCGCTCCGCCATCTCCGGGTACTGGAGTTCCGACGACACTCTGGACCACGACATGTGTCTCCATCATCATCATCATGGAGGAGGAGGACGTCCGTCGGGGGTCATGACTATGGGGCGTCACCCGGAGAAATCGCAGTCCCAATACTTCATGGAGTCCTACAACACCATCAGCGCTCACTCTCTGAAGACGTCGCGCAGCAACAACGATGTGAAGTGCTCCACGTGCGCAGGAGGAGGGGGAGGGGGAGGTTTGCAACTTGTCGGCCCGTTGGAGGGTCAAGTGCAGCTGAGGAAGAGCTCGTGGTCGTCCACTCTGACGGTGAGCAGAGCAAGGGAGGTCTACCAAAAGGCCTCGGTGAACCTAGATAAAGCTCTGGTGAAAGCTGAGCAGGGGCGCACCTGCCACTTCCTACAGGTAGGACGTTATTAAGACGCCTTCTGCACGTCATCAAGCATCCAGCACAGAGAACTCATCCTCCATGCTTCTGGTTCTCCATTTCATCCTCAACAAGTTATTGCTCTCATGTTGACTTGAACCCGAGGGGTGTCCACACTCTTTTCCCCGAGGGCCACACACAGAAACATATACGAAGGGCAGGGCTACTCACGAGACAGTGTTTCTCAAACTTTTTCATACCAAGGACACTTAACCAATAAAAAAACACTCGCGGACCACCTAACTCCACAAATATCCGAAATCACATCGTTTTTCTAGAACAGATTACAAATCGCCTGAAAATTGTACAAACAAGTGGCAGCATGTGTGATGAAGGTGTTGCGCTGGGCTATATCATGCAATCGAAAGTGAAACTTAAGCTCGCTCCATTGCGGAGATATTCCCGCGAGAGTGCGGAAAACTTTAATTTATTAATTTATTTAAAATGTGAAATTGTACCAATATACTCACGGACCACTAGGGGCGCTCACGGACCACCAGTGGGGCGCGGACCACACTTTGAGAAGCACTGAGAAGTATATCGCCTCAAAAGTTCAGGTATAAGTTGGAAAAATCAATGTAGGTAAATTATACTTGATACTTGAACTCACATCTCAGCTCCAGAGGGTTCATTTACTTTGTTAGCAGCTCATTCCTTTAAACCAGTGCTTCTCAAAGTGTGGTCCGCGCCCCCTAGTGGTCCGTGAGTATATTGGTAACATTTCACATTTGAAATAAATAAATACATTTAAGTTTTCCGCACTCTCGCGGG
This sequence comes from Pseudochaenichthys georgianus, assembly GCF_902827115.2. Lineage (NCBI taxonomy): Eukaryota > Metazoa > Chordata > Actinopteri > Perciformes > Channichthyidae > Pseudochaenichthys > Pseudochaenichthys georgianus. The sequence goes on along the minus strand of NW_027263078.1, from coordinate 107,890 downwards.
AATATCTCCGCAATGGAGCGAGCTTAAGTTTCACTTTCGATTGCATGATATAGCCCAGGGCAACACCTTCATCACACATGTTGCCACTTGTTTGTACCATTTTCAGGCGATTTGTAAAAAACGATGTGTTTTTGGATAATAGTGGAGTTAGGTGGTCCGCGAGTGTTTTTGTATTGGTTAAGTGTCCTTGGTATGAAAAAGTTTGAGAAACACTGCTGAGAGTAAGAGGACATATGAAGGGTGTTGTTATGTAAATAAGTTATTGGGCTTTGTTCTTATCAACTTAGATTTGTTCGAACATGTTTTCAACTTTAATTGACTGAATTTATTTTTATTAACACATGAATATATTTGAACATATATATTTAAGGAGCTCAATATAAGACAAGCGGAGGTTTATTATACTTAAGCCATTATACCTTTTGAATTTGTTGAGCGAGGGCCGATTCAAAATGGTCCGCGGGCCGCATTTGGCCCCCGGGTCGTAGTTTGGACACCCCTGTCAAAAAAAAAAAATCATCACATGTCACCTGTTCCTCCGTGTCTGTTACCATGTGCATGGAAGGTGTGCTATCACTCCCTGTACTGATCCTTTTGAGGGGGCTGTGCAGAAACATCATTTTAAATCCGTGGACTATGACAAAGACCCATCTTTTATTTTCTAAACCCAAGCACAGGAAAGCCGATCGGATGTCACGTGGAATAACATTGATACCGTGTCCGCTTTTAGTAAGCGTTGCACATTTTTCGTCAAGTTGGGGAAAATGTTTCCTTTTGTGTTTTGGTACATTTGCGTTTTTATATTTGCTCCTTTCTGAAGCAGCAGCATGTTCCTCCTGGCCGTGCACCCGTCATGAAGACCGTACTGGTGGTTTCATTGTCGTGTGTGAGAATGAGAATATATTATCCAGGAGAGTGCTGTTTTGGCTCTCTACTCTCAGAGTATCACACAAAGCATTGAACGTGGACACACACACACACACACACACACACACACACACACACACACACACACACACACACACACACAACAACACACACACACACACACACACACACACACACGTCATCCTACTCGCTGCTTTCGTCTGTTTTGGGAAAGATAAAAGTGTGTTCAGATTGCATACGTCTCACTTTAGGGGTGAGTTTCAAATATTCGCCTGAGGAGAGAAAAGGCGAGAAAAGGCAGCGATAATAGAAGGGGAAGTGTGTGTGTGTGTGTGTGTGTGTGTGTGTGTGTGTGTGTGTGTGTGTGTGTGTGTGTGTGTGTGTGTGTGTGTGTGTGTGTGTGTGTGTGTGTGCGTGTGTGTGTGTGTGTGTGTGTGTGTGTGTGTGTGCATGTGCAGAGAGGGGTATCAATGGGGAAAGTAAAAGGCAGAAAGTGAGAGAATAAAAGAAGTTGTGTGTGGCCTTGCATTTTAAAAAGACTGAAGAAGTGGAGCAAGGAGATGAAGGAAGGATGTAGGACAGACACATTTCTCCCAGCCTGAAAGAGACATAGCTGGTTCTTCAAAGGGAGGCGGCTAACTGTAATCCATAAGTGATGTACACACACATGGAGAAAGTACTCGGCTCCTGTACTTAAAGGCGGGGTCGGTAAGTTTGAGAAACCGGCTCGAGATACGCTTGTTGTTATATTCCATGGAATGCTCTTAACATCCAGATTGTTTCACACACAGTGACGTCACGAGCTACCCACAATGCAACGCGCGCCATATATATATATATAAATACGCCATTTTCCTGGAGGTGCTAATATCCTGGAGGTGCTAATATAAACAGCTAGCTAACGTAGCCAGGCAGAGCGCACTAGGTTTGTTTTCTGAATTAACGACCGAAGAAATCGCTGCATGTCGTCGGATGACATCTCTGGACTTGAGGGGTGTGCTCCAGGTCGTTACCAGCGTGAACTAGAGCTGTGTGGGTTGTCCGATCGCCCTTACAGACAGATGCAGATGTATGGAAAAACGAACCTTGAAAGTGGCCTTCATCGATTTTGGCTGCATCTACGTCTAACTTCTGGAAACACGGGGGGTATACTACGAAGCAGGATTTTCTCTTAGCGGCTAACTTCAGGGAAAACTCCGGCTTTCCGGTCCTACGAACTGGTTCTCTTTTTAGCAGGCTAGATCTCCATGGTAACTTATGCTTAGCGGCTAGCCTGCTCCGGACCAGGTTAGGTTGCAGGCTAAGAGCTCAACTCAGTGAAAGCACCGCCTGCTGACCAATCAGAGCTCAGTGTGCGGAGTTTAAAGCGATCAAGTCATATTACAGGAGAAAGGAAATACAGAAAAGCTGCCGTCGCAGGAAAGACGGCCGGCAGAAATCAGCGACTGTGTGAACGTGAACATGAATAGAATATCACCTCCATCTTCAGAGCAGTCTGACTGTTATAACATTAGCGTCAAGAAAGCACTTAAATAGCTGCCACAACATAAGTACACTGAGTGCAGACGTCGATGTGTCCCATTATCATTCATATCACTTCATAATGTATCACATATCTCCTGATCTGAGTCAGCTGAGCCGTGTCTGGCCGTGCAGCACTCACAGCGTCACAGACTGGATGCAGAAGTATTATTTTAAGCAACACATAAATTGACGAAATACTCGAGACAAATGTAATTGAAGTCAGATCGTGTCTTAGACGGGCAGTGATATCATAAACCTGTTAATGTACGCATTCAAACACTTGTTCTGTTCCCAGCTGTGTTCACCTTGCAGCTGCAGCTCTGAGGCTTTGATCCTGATCAAGAGTTTAAGTCATGGATGTTTAAAGTTTAACTTCTTCATTTTTGACTAGTATTAAAGTTCACTTTTCATTCAGGAAGTATGACGCTGCGCTGTCAGTGCGCTTCTCCATGTCTGTGATTGGTCGAATGCTCCAGATACCACCCTCATGTGAACGCGCACCTAACTAGATAGGACACGGCTGGCTGAGCGATCCACTTGATAACCAGCGTCGTAGTACAGTTTAGCGAGAGCGCGTATGTTTTGGATTAGGCCAACCGGCTAACTCAAACATATCCAGGTTAGGTTGAACCGGCTTCGTAGTACAGGCCCCTGGTGAACACCCCACTTGTCACAATAATATTATCATGCCGTTGCATACATGTGGTATTTTAGAGTTGACTAGATATTGATGAAGGCAATAGACTATGATATTCAGCTTGCACCTCGCGTGAAATGGCGGCTACCGGAAGTACGGTGTCGCACTCGGCCCAATACCCGTATGTGTGTGTGAAAGAATAGCAATGAATATCTGAAGTGCTTTGACAAAAAAAACATAAACATCAGCAGGAGAGGACTCTTTAAAGTAGAGACACTACACACTGATATACACCTGAACATCAGCAGGAGAGGACTCTTTAAAGTAGAGACACTACATACTGATATACACCTGAACATCAGCAGGAGAGGACTCTTTAAAGTAGAGACACTACATACTGATATACACCTGGACATCAGCAGGAGAGGACTCTTTAAAGTAGAGACACTACATACTGATATACACCTGGACATCAGCAGGAGAGGACTCTTTAAAGTAGAGACACTACATACTGATATACACCTGAATATCAGCAGGAGAGGACTCTTTAAAGTAGAGACCCTACATTCTGATATACACCTGAACATCAGCAGGAGAGGACTCTTTAAAGTAGAGACACTACGTACTGATATACACCTGAACATCAGCAGGAGAGGACTCTTTAAAGTAGAGACACTACATACTGATATACACCTGAACATCAGCAGGAGAGGACTCTTTAAAGTAGAGACGATACATACTGATATACACCTGAACATCAGCAGGAGAGGACTCTTTAAAGTAGAGACACTACATACTGATATACACCTGAACATCAGCAGGAGAGGACTCTTTAAAGTAGAGACACTACATACTGATATACACCTGAACATCAGCAGGAGAGGACTCTTTAAAGTAGAGACACTACACACTGATATACACCTGAACATCAGCAGGAGAGGACTCTTTAAAGTAGAGACACTACACACTGATATACACCTGAACATCAGCAGGAGAGGACTCTTTAAAGAAGAGACACTACGTACTGATATACACCTGAACATCAGCAGGAGAGGACTCTTTAAAGTAGAGACACTACGTACTGATATACACCTGAACATCAGCAGGAGAGGACTCTTTAAAGTAGAGACAATACATACTGATATACACCTGAACATCAGCAGGAGAGGACTCTTTAAAGTAGAGACACTACATACTGATATACACCTGAACATCAGCAGGAGAGGACTCTTTAAAGTAGAGACACTACATACTGATATACACCTGAACATCAGCAGGAGAGGACTCTTTAAAGTAGAGACACTACACACTGATATACACCTGAACATCAGCAGGAGAGGACTCTTTAAAGTAGAGACACTACACACTGATATACACCTGAACATCAGCAGGAGAGGACTCTTTAAAGTAGAGACACTACGTACTGATATACACCTGAACATCAGCAGGAGAGGACTCTTTAAAGTAGAGACACTACGTACTGATATACACCTGAACATCAGCAGGAGAGGACTCTTTAAAGTAGAGACACTACATACTGATATACACCTGAATATCAGCAGGAGAGGACTCTTTAAAGTAGAGACCCTACATTCTGATATACACCTGAACATCAGCAGGAGAGGACTCTTTAAAGTAGAGACACTACGTACTGATATACACCTGAACATCAGCAGGAGAGGACTCTTTAAAGTAGAGACACTACATACTGATATACACCTGAACATCAGCAGGAGAGGACTCTTTAAAGTAGAGACGATACATACTGATATACACCTGAACATCAGCAGGAGAGGACTCTTTAAAGTAGAGACACTACATACTGATATACACCTGAACATCAGCAGGAGAGGACTCTTTAAAGTAGAGACACTACATACTGATATACACCTGAACATCAGCAGGAGAGGACTCTTTAAAGTAGAGACACTACATACTGATATACACCTGAATATCAGCAGGAGAGGACTCTTTAAAGTAGAGACACTACATACTGATATACACCTGAACATCAGCAGGAGAGGACTCTTTAAAGTAGAGACACTACATACTGATGTACACCTGAACATCAGCAGGAGAGGACTCTTTAAAGTAGAGACACTACATACTGATCTGACCTCCTCACAGACCGGTGTTTCCCGAGGTGTCACGGCGGGCTCTCGTTGCCCCTGACACCAAACCCAGCTCTGTTTCCTGGTTACTCTCCGCTCTGCTGAATGATTCCCGCTCTGTCTCTCTTCTGTCACACACACACACACACACACACACACACACACACACACACACACACACACACACACACACACACACACACACACACACACACACACACACACACACACACACTCGTTTCTCTCACTTCAGAGCTGGTGCCTAACAGCCTCTCACGTTGAGTCTGCAGTGAACAAACCCCCCCTTTGTTTCTCTCTCTCTCTCCGTTAGAAATGGGCGAAAGCTTTTACCTCCTGTTATTCTTTAACTTCATTAGTGTGTGTGAAAAGTCAGACGAGCAGACGGGGGCCAGGGATCTCAACATTTGATTTCCTGCAGACAAAACGAGGCCTCCGGCGCTCAAAGGCTGATGGTATGATCCTGCATTTCTACACATTACGTCGCGCTGTGAGAAACGGTCATATCGGCGCAGGGAAGAAAACGATGCTCTCGTGTCTGGAGCCCCTTATCTTCCTTTTAGTATCATGTTTTATTGTTTTATGGTTCAGTGATAGAACTCTTTGTTTGTTTATACCTTGTGTTTAATTATGTTCCTCATGCGTTATTGTCCTTTTCTGCCATAAAGCACTTTGGGCCGCGTCCAGCGTGAAAGCGGCGATACAGTATCAATAACGTTTATTATATTGAATAAAGTGTATTGTTTATCTCCCCCTCCTCTCCACAGGTGCCTCAGGATGACTGGAGCGGCTTCTCTCCGCTGGGGAAGGACGATGAGATCCCGTGCCGGCGGATGCGCAGCGGCAGCTACATCAGAGCCATGGCCGAAGAAGACAGCGGAGACTCGGACTGCAGCCCGAAGCCGTCCCCAAAGGTTCAGGCGCGGCGGGCGAGTTACCTGAAGGCGACACAGCCCTCCCTCACCGAGATGACCACGCTCAAGTACGTTTTATATAAACTGATTATTTGTTCACATGTATATATATATGCACACATTAAGACATATAGCAGCCAGGTATATATTGCACAGTTATTACGGCATATATATATATATATATATATATATATATATATTGCACATAGTTGGATAGTTAATTAGATTTGACAGATGACGGGAATGAAAGGAAGAAAGTGGACAAAGAGATGGAGGTGATTCCGGACTCTCAGCTTTATTACCTGTTCTGTGTTTACACCTCACACACACACACACACACACACACACACACACACACACACACACACACACACACACACACACACACACACACACACACACACACACACACACACACACACACACACACACACACACACACACTTAACTTCACCGCTGGCCTTGGACTCTCCAGCACCAACACATCGAACAGACAAAGATTGAAAATACATAATCCCTGTCGAAGTGTCTTTGAAAGTGTAAAGCCAAGCTGTCATGATGTTCGGCGTGGGTTGAGAACATTTCAAGGATTTTCTCTTTTCTTCTGCAAGACATGAGGGTAAAAAGAACAACGTCATCCATCGAGAGATGTTTCTAGTTGCTATGACTTTCTCTGCTCAGCATGGACTCGTTCCTTCAGCGTGTCACATAGGTGTGTGTGCATGTAAACGGCCTGCAGAGGCTACATCCCCTCCATTGGACTCCTTTGTTTGCTAAGTCGGCGTAAAGAAGTTAATTCTTTGCCGAGTTATTTACAGGGCTGTAAGACATTTTGTATGTTTAAGAAAATGCATAAAGAAAGCGTAATTAAGTATGAAGTTGACTTTTGATGGTTTTATGTTTCAGTATTTGTAAGCAGCTGAAAGAATATTGCTTTTATTTGACTTTTCTATGGTTGTTTCATTTAGATTTCTTTCTAAGAAGGGCCGGTCAAATAAGATTCTCCCTGCTCCTTTCCACCATGCGCTATAACAAAAGAAACAAAACAACCAGTGTAAGTGTACATGTTTTGTTTTAAAATAACTGCCATGTGTGGAATAAACAAATAAATAAATAAGTCCCACAACATAGTGACATCGCCATGGAGACATGTCCCAGTAGAGACACTAAATACTCATTTAAAACCTAATATATTCTCTTTTAAACCAGTTGAACACAGACTGAAAGCACAGTGTGAAAAGGAGACATCAGCGGCTCCCTCCTCATTCTGTGTGTGTGTGTGTGTGTGTGTGTGTGTGTGTGTGTGTGTGTGTGTGTGTGTGTGTGTGTGTGTGTGTGTGTGTGTGTGTGTGTGTGTGTGTGTGTGTGTGTGTGCGACCCCCCACTGGTGTTCCTCTCTTCTCTGTATAGTACACAGTTTATCAGCCCCATGCTGATACATAACACTCGAGTCCCCAATTTCTCCAGTGTTTCAGTAAGATGGAAAATATTGTTGTTGTTTTTTTGTAATGAGTTAATATCATACTCAGACAGTTAGTGGAAAAACATGTGGATGAAGTAAAGGACCATTCGGATTTCTTCTACTTTGCAAGTTTTATCTAATTTCTATCACTTTATTTCAAAGTAAAACCAAAAGTGAGCACAGCTTAAATCTCCATAGTAATCTATAACTGCTGAAAAACGGTTTTGTGTTTTTGGTGCAGTGGTTAGAGCGTTGGTCATCAGATCAAGGGGCGTTGGGGAACTCCAGTTCGAAACCCGCCTCGGCCGCCGCTGCGTCAGGCCGTTGTGTCCTTGGGCAAGACACTCCTGTGGGTAGTGTCCACAGTCATGACATTTACCGTACTTTTCGGACTATAAACCGCGACTTTTTTCCCCATTTTTTTTGTACAGCTAACGGCCACTAGGGAACCTCCTAAATCTATGGATCTTACAGGTAAAATTAACCACCGTTAACTCTACGGGCTCTAGGACCGGTCCGCGCCCGCCACCTCTAAGCGGCCTCTAAGCGGCGGCAGGAAAAACTGGAGGCCGGAAAAGAGTGAGACAGGTAGCGCGCCAAAGTAAAAGTGGAACCGAGAGACAGAACGAGAGCAAGACAGACGGACAGTTTAGCTGCTGCGGCTTATATGCAGGTGCGCTTTATAGTCCGGAAAGTACGGTACATGTCTAATATGTGTAATGTGTAATTGTAAAGCACTTTGAGCACCTGTAAAACCGCTCTAATAAAAAATGTAATGCATTATTATTATTATTATTATTAAATGATGAATACTGCAAGTTAAGACAGGACAATTGTTTCTTTTAATCTGTATAATTGTTTTTATGTAGCTATGTTGAAGCAACACCCTTTGTTCAGTACAATGTTAGTATTACTAATTTCCAAAATGTAAGGAAAAGAATCTGATAATAAAAACAAGATTTAAGAAACAGAACTTCCAATTAATTTACTATAAATAAGATAAGATGAACCTTTATTAATCCCCGAGGGGAAATTCAGTTGTACAAAGCAGCAACAGGGTAAGCGTGAAAAAAAACAGTACAGCAAAGATTCACACAGATCAATAACATCTAAAATAAATAATAAATAACATAAAATCAAGGAAATAATGATAATAATAATAAAAGACTATGAAAATAGGAGATAAATACAAATAAGAGTAAAATAACTGTCAGCATATATACATATACATATTTGGTCATCATCTAAGTTATAAAGTGCGGAATAAGTTAAAGTGACAAGTTAACATGGGTTAAATTCTTCCTTACCCAAATGTAACAGGATATTCCTTCAAAAAATACAAATATACTTAAGTTGGCTCAAGTCATCTTACGTCATACGACTTAAAGGGGCCATATTCTGCTCATTTTCAGGTGTATATTTGTATTTAGTGCCTTTGCGTTGACATGTTTCCATGCTTTAAACAAGCCTATATAACACCTTACAGGAAAGAGGCTCTTTAATATTCAGCTTTGTTCATCCATATGTTTCCGAATCCATCCTGTGACCTTGCCAAGAGGACGATTGCTCCTCAGAAGATTTGTTTACTCTCACCCACTGCTAACCTGCCTCCTTATTAAAACACGGCGCACAGATAACGCATGCATTTAAATGGCCGCGATGTATTCCTGGCAGACAAACAAGCTCAGGAGAAAATGACATCCTTTCTTGTCCCCGAAACAATTTCTTTTTGCGGCAAATTCATTTATTCCTGGCCCAGATTTTATCCTGTTTCTTTTTACGTCTCAGCGAGAACAGACATCCTGAATAATGGGTTTGCCGTAATCACATCTTTGTCTTTTTCTGTCCTTCCCTCCCTCGAATCACAGTCATCACTTTAAAGGCTTTTATTGAGGCGATGACGAAGAGAAGGGGAGAAAGGAAGTGGAGGATAGGGACGGAGAAAACTGAGGATAAAACGGATCTGAGTGACAGGAAAGATGAGGTGAAGCAATCAAGGGGAAAATGATGGAGAAAACAGATTCCAGCATTCAAGGCTTGTATTGTCATGTGTACATTCAGTGTAGATATGTGAATGGAAATCTGACGTCCCAGGCTCCTCCTCCAACAATGCAACATGAATATATAGAACAAATAAAACAGATAACTCATTTCCTATTAGCCCCGGGCTGAGTTATTAAAGACCGTGGTACCGTTAAGCTCCGACGTTATCGGTCTTTTTATCGGTACTGGAGACATGTACAAGATATGTCATGTGTATTATTGCTACACACACATTATATTGGAGTTTTAGTGTCGCCAACTCCGTTTCTAATACGCAGAAAGACTGCAAAATGCGACTATGATTATTTTTAGTATTTTCGATCTTTCCAATCCAGACGAGAGATCTCTCTCTCTCCCGTCTGTGTGCGAGGGGGCGGGGCGGTTTACACACACGCAGCTGCTACATGCAGCAACACACACACACACACGGAGGAGACGGCGGAGAGAACGCGCTCCGAGGTGGTTAAACTTTACCCGTCTCGATGCTCGTTGCCTAAAGTGCAATAAGAGTTCAGCATGTCAGGGCGGCAACACGAGCTATTTGTCTAAACATTTATCAAAAGTGCTCCACATCCAGACGGAGGAATGCACCGGGTTCCACCGTCTCTCCAGCCGCTCTGTAGCCCGTCCACGAGGAACATTTCCACGTCAGGTGTTCTGTGTGCTAGCAGCAACACACGGAGTTAACTCAATGATACAAACATGGGTTAATGATTAGAGGAAACCGAGTTATTTATTTTGTTAAAGTCTCAGCTATTCTGTTTACAGTTCTGTCTTCAGATTATTTAATACCATTTGTTAAAACGTTGTTGTTTCTTTTGATGTGAAATATTATGTATTTAATTTAAATAGAAAGCAATGCTAGTTTTATTCACAATTTGTTTAGTTAGTTTACCTTATTTTTCTCTCCAAAAGAACCGATAAGAGTACCGCTAAAAGACCGGATCGATAAGCGGTATCGATAAAACCTTAACGATACCCATCCCTACTTAGCACGGTGAGAGACTTTGGTTTAGTGGATGTGTGTATCGCATCGTGGACAGTCCCCATTGATCACAACAAATAGTAAATGTTGCAGCTTTAGCCAACATTGATCATGTCCTCGGCCAGATGATAACGGACACCTTTTTAAAATCACAACACATCAACAGCTTAGTTATAAAGAAAGGATGAAAGACGACTAGATAAAGGCGAAAGGATAAAAGAGAACGATAAAATGCGTGTGTGAGAGAATCAGAATACCTTTATTTACAGATCAAATATAACAAGTAAATACAAATACAATAGAATGGAAATAGTGCAAGACGGACGAGGTTAAAAGCACACGACGAAAAGTCATATTTGGAGCGGAGCCAAAGACACGGCAGCCATTTCTCAAGATCCAGGATTACGGGAAGTGTCGCAGTTTGAATCAACCGAGGGCTTTGCCACCGACCCCTGGCGACGGAGAGGAACATGTATTCATTAATGTCACTTGTTCCTCAGACCCGGGGACACACTGAACTCCCCCCCTTCAGGTGATGCTGATTACAAGCGAGTGCTGCCATTCAAGTTCCCACAAAAGACGTAATTGCTGCTGCCGACAATCAGACCGCTGGGAAATCAGGAGGAGATGTGAAGGGAGATAATAGAGCGGGTAGATTCCTGCTTCACTTGACATGTCACAGACTACAGGAAGCATGTGGAGGATTCAAAGAGATCGCTGAGGGCTCAAATGTACAGATGTACCTTTTCATTTCCTCAGTTGAACTATAAGTGTAGAGAGCACGAGGAAGAAAATGTGTCTTCTTCTGCTGTTCCCTTTACTGTTTACTTCCTGTCTGTCTTCTTCTACTGTTCCCTTTAGTGTTTACTTCCTGTATGTCGTCTTCTTCTGCTGTTCCCTTTAGTGTTTACTTCCTATCTATCTTCTTCTGCTGTTCCCTTTACTGTTTACTTCCTGTATGTCGTCTTCTTCTGTTGTTCCCTTTAGTGTTTACTTCCTGTCTGTCTTCTTCTACTGTTCCCTTTAGTGTTTACTTCCTGTCTTCTGTTGTTTCCGTTAGTGTTTACTTCCTCTCTGTCTTCTTCTACTGTTCCCTTTAGTGTTTACTTCCTGTATGTCGTCTTCTTCTGCTGTTCCCTTTAGTGTTTACTTCCTATCTATCTTCTTCTGCTGTTCCCTTTAGTGTTCACTTCCTATCTTCTGCTGTTCCCTTTAGTGTTCACTTCCTATCTTCTGCTGTTCCCTTTAGTGTTTACTTCCTGTCTGTCTTCTTCTGTTGTTCCCTTTAGTGTTTACTTCCTGTCTGTCTTCTTCTGCTGTTCCCTTTAGTGTTCACTTCCTATCTTCTGCTGTTCCCTTTAGTGTTCACTTCCCTATCTTCTGCTGTTCCCTTTAGTGTTTACTTCCTGTCTGTCTTCTTCTGCTGTTCCCTTTAGTGTTTACTTCCTGTCTTCTGTTGTTCCCGTTAGTGTTTACTTCCTGTCTTCTGTTGTTCCCGTTAGTGTTTACTTCCTATCTATCTTCTTCTGCTGTTCCCTTTAGTGTTTACTTCCTGTCTTCTGTTGTTCCCGTTAGTGTTTACTTCCTATCTATCTTCTTCTGCTGTTCCCTTTAGTGTTTACTTCCTGTCTTCTGTTGTTCCCGTTAGTGTTTACTTCCTGTCTGTCTTCTTCTGCTGTTCCCGTTAGTGTTTACTTCCTGTCCATCTTCTTCTGCGGTTCCCTTTAGTGTTTACTTCCTCTCCGTCTTCTTCTGCTGTTCCCTTTAGTGTTTACTTCCTGTCCATCTTCTTCTGCGGTTCCCTTTAGTGTTACTTCCTGTATGTCTTCTTCTGCTGTTCCCTTTTAGTGTTTACTTCCTGTCTTCTGTTGTTCCCGTTAGTGTTTACTTCCTGTCTGTCTTCTTCTGCTGTTCCCTTAGTGTTTACTTCCTGTCTTCTGTTGTTCCCGTTAGTGTTTACTTTCTGTCTTCTGTTGTTCCCGTTAGTGTTTACTTCCTGTCTGTCTTCTTCTGCTGTTCCCTTTAGTGTTTACTTCCTGTCCATCTTCTTCTGCGGTTCCCTTTAGTGTTTACTCCTCTCCGTCTTCTTTCTGCTGTTCCCTTAGTGTTTACTTCCTCTCCGTCTTCTTCTGCTGTTCCCTTTAGTGTTTACTTCCTGTATGTCTTCTTCTGATGTTCCCTTAAGTGTTTACTTTCTGTCTTCTGCTGTTCCCTTTAGTGTTTACTTCCTCTCCATCTTCTTCAACTGTCCCCTTTAGTGTTTACTTCCCTGTATGTCTTCTTCTGCTGTTCCTTTAGTGTTTCTTCCTGTCTTCTGTTGTTCCCGTTAGTGTTTACTTCCTCTCGGTCTTCTTCTGCTGTTACCTTACGTGTTTACTTCCTGTCTTCTACTGTTCCCTTAAGTGTTTACTTCCTGTCTGTCTTCTTCTAATGTTCCCTTAAGTGTTTACTTCCTGTCTGTCTTCTACTACTGTTCCCTTAAGTGTTTACTTCCTGTCTGTCTTCTTCTACTGTTCCCTTAAGTGTTTACTTCCTGTCTGTCTTCTTCTAATGTTCCCTTAAGTGTTTACTTCCTGTCTTCTGTTGTTTCCCGTTAGTGTTTACTTCTCTCCGTCTTTCTTCTGCTGTTCCCTTTAGTGTTTACTTCCTCTCCGTCTTCTTCTGCTGTTCCATTTAGTGTTTACTTCCTGTATGTCTTCTTCTGCTGTTTCCCTTTGTGTTTTACTTCCTCTCCATCTTCTTCTACTTTCCCTTTAGTGTTACTTCCTGTATGTCTTCTTCTGCTGTTCCCTTTAGTGTTTACTTCCTGTCTTCTGTTGTTTCCCGTTAGTGTTACTTCCTGTCTTCTGTTCTGTTTCCCTTTAGTGTTTACGTTCCTGTCTTCTGTTGTTCCCTTTAGTGTTTAATTCCTCTCTGTCTTCTTCTGTTGTTACCTTACGTGTTTACTTCCTGTCTTCTGCTGTTCCCCTTTAGTGTGTACTTCCTGCCTTCGGTGTTCCCGTTAGTGTTTACTTCCTGTCTTCTGTTGTTCCCTTTAGTGTTTACTTCTTGTCTTCTGTTGTTCCCTTTAGTGTTTACTTCCTCTCGGTCTTCTTATGTTGTTACCGTTACGTGTTTACTTCCTGTCTTCTGATGTTCCCTTTAGTGTTTACTTCCTGTCTTCTTCTGTTCCCTTTAGTGTTTACGTCCTGTTCTTCTTCTGTTCCCTTAAGTGTTTACTTCCTGTCTGTCTTCTTCTGCTGTTCCCTTTAGTGTTTACTTCCTGTCTGTCTCTTCTGCTGTTCCTTTAGTGTTTACTTCCTGTTTCTGTCTTTCTTCTGCTGTTCCCTTAAGTGTTTACTTCCTGTCTGTCTTCTTCTACTGTTCCCTTAGTGTTTACTTCCTGGTCCTGTCTTCTCTTCTTTCTTCTGCTGTTCCCATTAAGTGTTTACTTCCTGTCTGTCTTCTTCTTCTGCTGTTCCATTAGTGTTTTACTTCCTCTCTGTCTTCTTCTACGGTTCCCTTTAGTGTTTACTTCCTCTCTGTCTTCTTCTTGCTGTTCCCTTTAGTGTTACTTCCTGTCTATCTTCTTCTGTTGTTCCCTTACGTGTTTACTTTCATGTCCTTCTGCTGTTTCCTTTAGTGTTTACTTCCTGTCTTTCTTCTTCTGTTGTTCCCTTAGTGTTTACTTCCTCTCTGTCTTCTTCTACTGTTCCCTTTAATGTTTACTTCCTGTCTGTCTTCTTCTACTGTTTCCCTTTAGTGTTTACTTCCTGTCTGTCTTCTTCTACTGTTCCCTTTAATGTTTACTTCCTGTCTGTCTTCTTCTGCTGTTCTATTTAATGTTTACTTCCTGTCTCTATTCTTCTGTTGTTGTTTTTTTTGCCATAGTTGACGTTAAATTGACCGGACATCTTTCTGCGTATGATATGACTTCACCTAGTCCCTATATCCTCCAAAGCAAAAAAGCAGACCTTGTGAATGTCCAAATTGACCAATCAGAATGGAGAATTCAACTAAACCCTGTAATACATATCCGTGTTGTGTTTACATTGGACCACTTGGATAGGAAACCTGATATATTACAATAGAGGAATTGGTTTGCTAAAACAAATAACTATTAACCCCTGAAAGCTTCGATACAGAATCTTTCTGTAGATTCTGCTCAATATAAAAAGCCTCGAGGACTACAAGGGGGTGCATTTTAATATTATAAAATTCCCAACTCACTTCCTTTATTCCCATCTCAATCTGTCCTTCCAGTGCTCCGTCTTCCTCCGCCGCATTCTTCCATCCAAGAATGAGTAATCTAGTTTGTCTCGCTGCGCTAACCACACTCTATTTCAGGGCGGGAATACATAATTAAGCAGACCTGACCTGAAGCAGAAAGTTATGAGTTGTGCGTTGTGTGTGTGTGTGTGCGCGTGTGTGTCTGTGTGTGTGTACTTTTAATATACTAACAAGTGAAAGTCAGACGCAGAGATATTGAATTTTGAGAGCAGGCTTTTAATCTGTCTTGTTTTCGGTTTACTAGGCCACGATGTTCATTAAGAGGAAAGTAATTCAGATTTTTAGGTTTCATTTCCCCTGATTAATGAATTGTTTAGCAGGCATCCAACTGTTACATAACACACACACACACACACACACACACACACACACACACACACACACACACACACACACACACACACCACACACACACCACACACACACACACACACACACACACACACACACACACACACACACACACACACACACTTACATAGCATGCTGAGTGCTCAGATTGGAGGCAGGTGAGAGATAATGAGACACCTATTCATCTTCTGTGTGTGTGTGTGTGTGTGTGTGTGTTGTGTGTGTGTGTGTGTGTGTGTGTTGTGTGTGTGTGTGTGTGTGTGTGTGTGTGTGTGTGTGTGTGTGTGTTTTCATGTGGAAGATGTTAGATGTATACACCTCACACACACACAGTTCCCCCCCCCTGTTTCTCACACATGTATGCTTCCCTTAAAGTGTGTGAGAGCTTGCTTACAAGGTGCCTCAAGGACAGACTGCCTAAGCTACTGCCGCTGCTTCTCAACACTCCTGCGCTTGTTGATTAGATAACGGTGTCTCCTCGAGCAATTGTGGATTGATCCGTATCTTCGGGTTCACACACACTGCCAAGTACTTTACAGATACCTTCTCTCATTCTCTTTTTATCGCGTAATCTCTCTTGTTTCCACTTCAGGAGAGGACTCTTTAAAGTAGAGACACTACATACTGATATACACCTGAACATCAGCAGGAGAGGACTCTTTAAAGTAGAGGCACTACATACTGATATACACCTGAACATCAGCAGGAGAGGACTCTTTAAAGTAGAGGCACTACATACTGATATACACCTGAGCATCAGCAGGAGAGGACTCTTTAAAGTAGAGGCACTACATACTGATATACACCTGAACATCAGCAGGAGAGGACTCTTTAAAGTAGAGACACTACATACTGATATACACCTGAACATCAGCAGGAGAGGACTCTTTAAAGTAGAGACACTACATACTGATATACACCTGAACATCAGCAGGAGAGGACTCTTTAAAGTAGAGGCACTACATACTGATATACACCTGAACATCAGCAGGAGAGGACTCTTTAAAGTAGAGACACTACCTACTGATATACACCTGAACATCAGCAGGAGAGGACTCTTTAAAGTAGAGACACTACATACTGATATACACCTGAACATCAGCAGGAGAGGACTCTTTAAAGTAGAGACACTACATACTGATACACACCTGAACATCAGCAGGAGAGGACTCTTTAAAGTAGAGACACTACATACTGATATACACCTGAACATCAGCAGGAGAGGACTCTTTAAAGTAGAGACACTACATACTGATATACACCTGAACATCAGCAGGAGAGGACTCTTTAAAGTAGAGACACTACATACTGATACACACCTGAACATCAGCAGGAGAGGACTCTTTAAAGTAGAGACACTACATACTGATATACACCTGAACATCAGCAGGAGAGGACTCTTTAAAGTAGAGACACTACATACTGATATACACCTGAACATCAGCAGGAGAGGACTCTTTAAAGTAGAGACACTACATACTGATATACACCTGAACATCAGCAGGAGAGGACTCTTTAAAGTAGAGACACTACATACTGATATACACCTGAACATCAGCAGGAGAGGACTCTTTAAAGTAGAGACACTACATACTGATATACACCTGAACATCAGCAGGAGAGGACTCTTTAAAGTAGAGACACTACATACTGATATACACCTGAACATCAGCAGGAGAGGACTCTTTAAAGTAGAGACACTACATACTGATATACACCTGAGCATCAGCAGGAGAGCAGATTATATCCTCTAACATTATTTTCTTGTCTCTCTTTCTGCAGGATTTCCACGGAGCATTCGCCAAAGCTTCAGATCCGGAGTCACAGCTACCTGCGGGCGGTGAGTGAGGTTTCCATCAATAGGAGTCTGGACAGCTTGGACCCGGCAGGGCTGCTGGCCTCGCCTAAATTTCGCTCGAGAAACGAGAGCTACATGAGAGCCATGAGCACCATAAGCCAGGTTAGTGGCACCCAGGGGCCCCTGTACCTCCACGGTCATGTCCAGCGAGGTCGTGCAGGGGGGGTGAATCCAATCCTTAGCCTGAAATAACCAAAACCAAAATCTCCTAGTTAGTGTGTACGTGCTGTTTTCTGGAGATGATTACAGCCGTATTCTGATTGGCTAATTAAACAGGATGTACCCCAACATGCTCCTTCTGCTGCGGCACCCTCAGCGAGGCCTCTCTCAGTGCTGCTACGCAAGAGATGGGAAAACAAGAACTAACATGAAAGACAAATATGAAATCTGTGAATAAGCGGAATCTGGATTGGTTACTACTGTAACAAGGCAAGGCAAGTTTATTTATACATCTGCTTTCAACACAATTCAAAGTGCTTTACAAAAATGAAAGACATTAAGAAAATGGCATTTCAAAACAGACATTAAAAGTAAAGATACAAGAATAGAAGTTACAGTGCCGTGTGAGATATGAATACTTCAATAGCCTGGATTTAAAAGCAGTGAGAGTTGCAGTGGAAGTCTCTTCTGCTAAATAACACGTTAGTCGTTTTGGATTTTGAGCCATGCTTCATACTCCAAGTGATCTGGAGTGACAGGCGAGCTTAGCTTACCTTTTCGCCGTGGTAACGAGGATATGAACTCCCCTGCAAAGCCCCGGGGAAACACTCTGCCTCGTCTGCTGAGTAAAGGACCCGAGGGACGGCCCTTCAGCTCCCGGCGTGGAGCAGAGCCACTGCACAAGAAAGAGCCTCTCTCTCTCTCTCTCTCTCTCTCTCTCTCTCTCTCTCTCTCTCTCTCTCTCTCTCTCTCTCTCTCTCTCTCTCTCTCTCTCTCTCTCATATCTGACGTGTGTGTGAACGCAACACACAACACAGACTGTTAACATCGAGGTCCACAAACCTTACTGACTCCAAGCTCTGCAGTGAATACTCACACTGTTCCCCTCTCCACTTTCACTCCCCGAAGCAACATCCCATTCCTCCGGCTGCTCTGTGCTTTTGGCCTTGAAGGAATCGAATGTCCTCACAACACAATCTGTATTTTTACGTGAGACGCGGCGCAAGTAGTTCCTTTGAGCCGCATACCAACTCCCACTAGTCGTAGCTTTGACACTTCCTAATTCTCAGCACTAGTATTTCACTCTTCCTCCCATACCGTGATTCCTCCCCCTCTGCACTCCCTGGACGCTTTTATTTCCACTATATGCATTTTATATACGGCATAAAGCTTCACGAGGCAGTTTGAAGGGAAAATGATGACCCAAAGACGACTAAATATTAGTTTCAGATTTGATTCAGAAGATCTTCTCTCGCTAAATAGTTTCTTGTTCAAAACATCATGCACTAATCATGCAATTGTTATTTCTCCGTGAGCAGAGAGGTGTCAATATCCCAACAACAGAACTTATTGTAATACGCTGAATCAGTCTCAGATTATTCTGGAACACCGTGTTCTTGTGGATCACCCAATTAGATTTTAAGTATTTGTGCTTAAAACTCCTGCCGACTGAAGCTTTAATCAGCGCTTCTGTGTTGTTGTGTCCTTTTGAGTTGTTTTGCACAATGCCGGGGTGCACTTCATTTATATTCCCATGCACGGACCGCGTGTCTTTGCGTGTCCTCGTCCCCAGGTGAGCGAGGTGGAGGTGAACGGGCAGATCGAGGCGGTGTGCGAGGCGGTGTTCAGTGAGATGGAGTCGCAGGCGGTGGACGCTCTGGACCTGCCGATGTCCGGCTGCTTTCGCATGAGGAGCCACAGCTACGTCCGTGCCATCGAGAAAGGCTGCTCGCAGGAGGAAGAGGAGGGAGGAGGAGGAAGAAAAGGAGGCGTGGCCAACTCCCCCCCGCGCACCACCACCACCGTCAGGACCATCCAGAGCAGCACAGGTCGGTGGGACTCGTGTCCTGATGAACATGTGTGAGCATGCATAATCCATGTGCATTATGAATTAATATGTGTGCATAGGAAGTATGTATAATACATGTTAGCTATGCAGTCTGTAGGTCCTATAGTGGCTGGCAACGGCCTCAAGCCTTTCTATACGAGAAACACAGCTGCAGCTTCAGAAGCTAAAAATATTAATGTTCCACGTGAAGAAACATCTTCAGTGACTTGACAACACCTGCAGCGTTTAGAAAACATTCAGCAACTTAAGGACACATGGCAGCGTTTACTAAAAGCTGCAGAAACCAAACACTGAAGAAGCTCAGAACACAACGGAGACCAGGGGACACTAAAGAGTGACGCACACAGCTGGGAGACCAGGGGACACTAAAGAGTGACGCACACAGCTGGGAGACCAGGGGACACTAAAGAGTGACGCACCCAGCTGGGAGACCAGGGGACACTAAAGAGTGACGCACCCAGCTGGGAGACCAGGGGACACTAAAGAGTGACGCACACAGCTGGAGACCAGGGGACACTAAAGAGTGACGCACACAGCTGGAGACCAGGGGACACTAAAGAGTGACGCACACAGCTGGGAGACCAGGGGACACTAAAGAGTGACGCACACAGCTGGGAGACCAGGGGACACTAAAGAGTGACGCACACAGGTGGGAGACCAGGGGACTCTAAAAGGTGACGCACACAGCTGGGAGACCAGGGGACTCTAAAAGGTGACGCACACAGCTGGGAGACCAGGGGACACTAAAGAGTGATGCACACAGCTGGGAGACCAGGGGACACTAAAGAGTGACGCACACAGCTGGGAGACAAGGGAACACTAAAGAGTGATGCACACAGCTGGGAGACCAGGGGACACTAAAGAGTGACGCACACAGCTGGGAGACCAGGGGACACTAAAGAGTGACTCACACAGCTGGGAGACCCGGGGGAGACCAGGGGACACTAAAGAGTGACGCACACAGCTGGGAGACCAGGGGACACTAAAGAGTGACGCACACAGCTGGGAGACCAGGGGACACTAAAGAGTGACGCACACAGCTGGGAGACCAGGGGACACTAAAGAGTGACGCACACAGCTGGGAGACCAGGGGACACTAAAGAGTGATGCACACAGCTGGGAGACCAGGGGACAATAAAGAGTGACGCACACAGCTGGGAGACCAGGGGACACTAAAGAGTGACGCACACAGCTGGGAGGCCAGGGGACACTAAAGAGTGATGCACACAGCTGGGAGACCAGGGGACAATAAAGAGTGACGCACACAGCTGGGAGACAAGGGAACACTAAAGAGTGACTCACACAGCTGGGAGACCCGGGGGAGACCAGGGGACACTAAAGAGTGACGCACACAGCTGGGAGACCAGGGGACACTAAAGAGTGACGCACACAGCTGGGAGACCAGGGGACAATAAAGAGTGACGCACACAGCTGGGAGACAAGGGAACACTAAAGAGTGACTCACACAGATGGGAGACCAGGGGACAATAAAGAGTGACGCACACAGCTGGAGACCAGGGGACACTAAAGAGTGACGCACACAGCTGGGAGACCAGGGGACACTAAAGAGTGACGCACACAGCTGGGAGACCAGGGGACACTAAAAGGTGACGCACACAGCTGGGAGACCAGGGGACACTAAAGAGTGACGCACACAGCTGGGAGACCAGGGGACACTAAAGAGTGATGCACACAGCTGGGAGACCAGGGGACACTAAAAGGTGACGCACACAGCTGGGAGACCAGGGGACACTAAAAGGTGACGCACACAGCTGGGAGACCAGGGGACACTAAAGAGTGACGCACACAGCTGGGAGACCAGGGGACACTAAAAGGTGACGCACACAGCTGGGAGACCAGGGGACACTAAAGAGTGACGCACACAGCTGGGAGACCAGGGGACACTAAAGAGTGACGCACACAGCTGGGAGACCAGGGGACACTAAAGAGTGACGCACACAGCTAGGAGACCAGGGGACACTAAAGAGTGACGCACACAGCTGGGAGACCAGGGGACACTAAAGAGTGACGCACACAGCTAGGAGACCAGGGGACACTAAAGAGTGACGCACACAGCTGGGAGACCAGGGGACACTAAAAGGTGACGCACACAGCTCGGAGACCAGGGGACACTAAAGAGTGACGCACACAGCTGGGAGACCAGGGGACACTAAAAGGTGACGCACACAGCTCGGAGACCAGGGGACACTAAAGAGTGACGCACACAGCTGGGAGACCAGGGGACACTAAAGAGTGACGCACACAGCTGGGAGACCAGGGGACACTAAAGAGTGACGCACACAGCTAGGAGACCAGGGGACACTAAAGAGTGACGCACACAGCTGGGAGACCAGGGGACACTAAAGAGTGACGCACACAGCTAGGAGACCAGGGGACACTAAAGAGTGACGCACACAGCTGGGAGACCAGGGGACACTAAAAGGTGACGCACACAGCTCGGAGACCAGGGGACACTAAAGAGTGACGCACACAGCTGGGAGACCAGGGGACACTAAAAGGTGACGCACACAGCTCGGAGACCAGGGGACACTAAAGAGTGACGCACACAGCTGGGAGACCAGGGGACACTAAAGAGTGACGCACACAGCTGTTAAACAAGGGGACACTAAAAAGTGACGCAAAAGTGTGTTTTGTTTCTTGCCGCGTTTTGTATTTGCGTCGTTTCTCCTGATGGGAATGTTCCGGTCTGTTTGAACCATAGGTTTGAACCATAGGTTTGAACCTGCTGGCCACCGTAGTTACCAGCAACAAAACAGATGAATTATTTCTGCAGTCAGCGGAGAGAGATTTATCCTTGAATGAAGATTGAACCAAATCGTTTCCATTTGATAACTCTTCTACATTAACAAAGGGAAGAGTTGCCGTTGTCAGTCGACGGGGGAATAGTTTGCCGACTATAAAACCCTATTATTATCCATCCGCCCCAGTTTCCCTCAGACACAATATGATGAATGCAGAATGTTTTTCCCGTAGCAGCTTATGCGCGCTGGACAGCTCGCTGGATCTTATTTTAGCCTCTCGTGAGCCTCGCGGTCTGGAGCGCTTGGCTTTCCAGCATGCAGTATTGATGCTGAGTGGAGCTGGCACTGTGTTCTCTGTTTCCTCTGCAGACGTCATCCCCTCACGTCGTGGACGTTGAGTCACTGCTTTCTCCGACTCTCCTCTTTAATTAAGACAATTAAAACCCAGCTGTCCCTTAAACCTCGTCGACGGGGTTTCAGTCAGCTCGCCAAACACATTAACTGCAAATTGGAAGATCAAACAGTTCAAGCGTCTTAACATTGATCCTGAGCAAACATTTATTTAATGCCGTTTAAGCCTCGCCGCTACTGACTATAAGTATTCCGCTGGTGAAAGACATTTGAGGATGCGTCCCACTATTGTAATCATTTCTATCGACGATTCAGAGTAACAGCGCAATTAAGGGCAGTAGAGGATTCAGTTAATTGTTGCGTTGTGTGCTGCTGCTGGTTATTGATCGATAAAAGCAGACTGATACGATCAGGACGGGGACATGTGGAGCCGGTTCCCCCGAGGAAGGCAGAGATAATGAAGCCCATCTATCAGCTGAGGTGGTGCAGCGACTAAACTCTGTTTTCCAGACGGCTCTGCTGCTGCACCTGATAAAGGATGCCTCGCTTTCCTTACTTTAGGGTAACTTTAGAGAGGTAGTTACCTGCAGGGACGTGCACAGACATTTGGAGGGGCTATTGCTCTAAACTGGAAAACATATAAGACCGAAACGATTATTACATCAACTAATTTGAACAGTAATTCACAGCTAAGGCGACTAGATTTTTAAAATGAAAACCAGGGACATGTTTTTGCGGTCCATATCTCATTAAAATATCTAATGTTAGTAACTATTAAAGAAAAAATGGGGACAATTCAATGTAGTTTGACCATTGTAACTGCTGTGCAGACATACTGATAACATAGGGCTTCTATAATTACCTTAAATAAACTCACTAATTAAAGGTGGGGTAGGTAAGTTTGAGAAACCGGCTCGAGATCGCTAGAATTTGAAAATACACAACCGGAGAAAATCTGCCACTTCCTTATCGAGCCCATGACCAATGAGGGCACGAGGGAAGTTTGTGCCCCGATGAAAGGCTGACAGGCAGGTAGGCCATCCAATTGGATGGCCTACCTGCCTGTCAGCCTGCCTTCGGGGCACAAACTTACCTCGTTGTACTTTTTACAGTATTACGGCTTCTACAGATGACTTTTTTTTATGGATTTTTTGTCAAAGCACTTCAGATATTACTTATTTATTTAGTATTCCATAACTTAATAACAGAGATGGTGACATTTAAAGTAGAGACGTGGCAGAAATCCTACAATGAAGCGGGACAGTGAAGGGCTCTCCGTGAGGGCGATCGAGAGAAGAGGGCGAGCGGCGCGTTGAGGGAGTTCACCATGGATGCTTAATAGGAGTTCACGGAGCAGATGAAAAGACACAGAAAGACAGAAGGACAACAACAAGTATATGTAGGTGTTTTTTTGTAAATAACCGACGGTGTCAAGAGGAAGAAAAGTCCCTGCCATGAGAAAACTCAAAATCCATTTTCCAAAACCCGACAGTGGTGGTCTCAACGCACCGGCACCAATACAGAAGCCTATAATACATATTATATATATAATACGTAACATGTGTAATCACACACTTAGCGATATTGAACATAAATAATAAAAACGTAGGCCTACCTGGTTTAAAACACTGTTGTGGTCATACTGTGGAATGAGTTCACACCCTTTATGGTTCACACTGAAACGAGTTCTTCATTCAACATTTCGCGGGCAATTACGGGAGTGGCTATATACAGGACGGTCCTGTATATAAGGTCTCTGAAATGGCGTTTTATGTCTACAGAAATATGGATATAATTGGTGTACAATTAACGTTTACAGCAGGATAAATTACAAAAATGTACAGCATACTACATACAATTCAAAAGACGGTTTCTCCGATTTCTAAAATAAAAATGCCGATAAATGATTTGTGTTGCTTTCAATGCAACATCGCTACACGTCAACGAAATATCGGCGTATTCTTTAAAAAAACCTTCAGTTTTAATAAAAACCGAGTAGTCTTTAAAGTATGCAGCGATATCCTTTACAAGTAAAACATTGTGCATTGGAAAATATAAAGTAGAAAATGATTGAAACAACATAAAAAGATAAGCCAAAAAAAAGGCATGGAAAGAGATTTAATTGCCACCATTTTATATTGAGGGGAAACTCATTGAAAATAATGTTGTCGTGAGAATATTTATCTGTGAATCCTATCCCTACATTACCACCCGCGAAACTTGCTTAAGCATGCTATAATAGCCCGGTCTGTATAGTCATTTGACGTTAGCTGCAGGACGGTCCTGTATATAGCCATTTGACGTTAGCTGCAGGACGGTCCTGTATATAGCCATTTGACGTTAGCTGCAGGACGGTCCTGTATATAGCCATTTGACGTTAGCTGCAGGACGGTCCTGTATATAGCCATTTGACGTTAGCTGCAGGACGGTCCTGTATATAGCCATTTGACGTTAGCTGCAGGACGGTCCTGTATATAGCCATTTGACGTTAGCTGCAGGACGGTCCTGTATCCATTTCAGATATCTTATCCACAGGACCGTCCTGTATATAGCCATTTGGCGTTGTGTACAGGACCGTCCTGTATATAGCCTCGGCCGGCAATTACATGTAAGGAGAAGAAGAAGAAGAAGAAGAAGAAGAAGAAGAAGAAGAAGAAGAAGAAGAAGAAGAAGAAGAAGAAGAAGAAGAAGAAGAAGAAGAATGAAGCTGGTGTGTTTCCCGCAGCGAGACGCTACAATACTAATTGTGGGCTCATCATGTTGATTCGACCACAACAGAAAGAAGAAAACCTCTCGCTCTCTCCAGAGGGGCAAGTCAGCCAAGAAGGGAAAACGGGCCGTTGCCCGGGCAACAATAGCCCGTACCTGTGCACGTGCCTGCCTTTCATTAAGCACATTCAGGCAGTAACCTACACACCAACAATGAAACACATGAGCACAGCTTAGAAGAGCCTGAAATACAATCTGATCCTTTCACAACACACACTACACGCTCTCTTTGGGTTTCTACTAACATTGTAATCGTGTTAGCCTTACAGCTGTTTAGCAAACACCCATTTGTAGCACCCGAGTGACGAATGGACGCACACAGAGGAGACGTGACGGCTGCGTGGTCTCTGATATTCCCACATTACGTCTCCGTGTGATTTGCCGTCCACTTCTTGGGACGATTGAACTCCACTTGCCGTCTAAAAAGCAGCGCGACAGGCAGAGAGATGAGCGAGGGGGCGATGTGCGCGGCGGCCTGTGGTGAAGGTGGGGGCGGTGTGCGCGGCGGCATGTGGTGAAGGTGGGGGCGGTGTGCGCGGCGGCATGTGGTGAAGGTGGGGGCGGTGTGCGCGGCGGCCTGTGGTGAAGGTGGGGGCGATGTGCGCGGCGGCCTGTGGTGAAGGTGGGGACGATGTGCGCGGCGGCATGTGGTGAAGGTCGGGGCGGTGTGCGCGGCGGCATGTGGTGAAGGTGGGGGCGGTGTGCGCGGCGGCCTGTGGTGAAGGTGGGGGCGGTGTGCGCGGCGGCATGTGGTGAAGGTGGGGGCGGTGTGCGCGGCGGCCTATGGTGAAGGTGGGGGCGATGTGCGCGGCGGCATGTGGTGAAGGTGGGGGCGATGTGCGCGGCGGCATGTGGTGAAGGTGGGGGCGATGTGCGCGGCGGCATGTGGGGAAGGTGGGGGCGGTGTGCGCGGCGGCATGTGGTGAAGGTGGGGGCGATGTGCGCGGCGGCATGTGGTGAAGGTGGGGGCGATGTGCGCGGCGGCATGTGGGGAAGGTGGGGGCGGTGTGCGCGGCGGCATGTGGTGAAGGTGGGGGCGATGTGCGCGGCGGCATGTGGTGAAGGTGGGGGTCGCCTCAGATTACTGTCAGAGCTGTCCTGCTGCACCGTCCATCACCTCCTTAGATCTGCAGCACGCCGTCGTCACTCACTGTAATTAATTATCTTCCTCTCCTTTTACTCCGGCTGTGACGGAAGAGGACACGACCTCGCTCTGACTCGGCACGTCTTGCTTACTTGCATATGTGTACCATTACCCTTTTCTGCACTGTGTATGCAGCGTGTGGGACATGCAGGTGGTCTCGGACCCTTTAATCAACACCGCTAATTGCTTTCTGTCGGTAAGGTCAAGTGGTTAGCATGTTGAGCTGTTTGAAGGTGAGCAAATGGGACTGGAGTGAGAAGGAAGCTAAGTTATTTAGTGTATGTTGTGGGTCGTTGAAGCGCCTGGCGGCCTTTTATGAACTTCAGAGAATTCAGGGAGCTGCTTGTTTCCCTACTATACAATGCAGCGCACACACACACACACACACACACACACACACACCACACACACACACACACACACACACACACACGGGAAGGTGAGAGACCTATCAGATTCCACTCGTGCTCCCCTCCAGTCGGCCCAGTGCGGCGCTCCAGCCCATTATTATTGATGATGGTTTAATCCGGGGGAAGGAGACGGAAGGAGACGCTATCCTTTGATCTGCTCTCTTTGAACGTCAAGTGGCTGCTTTCACTCCGAGCTATACACACTGCAGACACGCTGTCCTCCACAGCAGCTCCAACCATGGAGCAGATCCTCCTCTACAGCTTGAGAAAATCCATAGCCATCGGTTGATGTGAGCGTGGTAATGCCTCCAGAGCCCTGGGTTGTGGTCGAATTGTCAGAACAAATCAGCTGCTATGTGTTTCCTCACCACTAGTCCTAAACCTCAGGGTGGACCGCGATGGGGGAAATACGTGTAGGAGAATCCATCAGGACGGCAGTGGCACTGGGAGACGTTTCATTTCAATCTGTTAGGAAGCTTTCTAAGCAAAATTGGCAGTTCGTCCACTTCCTCCACCTCGTGCCCAACAGACCCCCCGCTGTGAGGCGCGCTGGGTAAATCGCCCTGTTGCTTCACTGGAAGACGCGTTGACCTTCATTTAGAACGTACAGATCTGAAGACTGGGAAATGTGCCACCGTTTCTCTTCCTCCAGCCCTCCCCGGGTCTCTGACCGGCTGCCAATTATCCAGCCTCATTTTCCACCATCTACTTTTCAGAGGTGCTGAGGAGTGGTTTCCTCCCCTCCCCTGATAGGCTACTGGACAATGTTCAGTTGAATGCTTAACACATTGTACAACATGATAGCCTAAGGGGCGGGACATCTTTAAGATCACAACAGAGCCGGCCAGCTAACCAATCAGAGCAGACTGGGCTCTGGTTTCAGACAGAGGGTGAACAGAGGTGCTGCAGCACAGGCAGTATGAGAAAAATAAGAGCTTTTTGAAAATTAAAGCATGGAGACACTACATACTGATATACACCTGAACATCAGCAGGAGAGGACTCTTTAAAGTAGAGACACTACATACTGATATACACCTGAACATCAGCAGGAGAGGACTCTTTAAAGTAGAGACACTACATACTGATATACACCTGAACATCAGCAGGAGAGGACTCTTTAAAGTAGAGACACTACATACTGATATACACCTGAACATCAGCAGGAGAGGACTCTTTAAAGGACCTAATTTACACATATTTTAACAATTATTTTAACTTAAGATAATATCAAAGGAACTTATCTTCATAGAGTGTTACCGATAGATTGTCCTAAAGAACGAAGTATAACTCAAATCATGTTATTATTGGATTGAATAACCTTTTATACCACATAACATCATTTAGAAGCTGGTTACATTTGACCGAAGGACAACAGGAAGATATATAAAGCTCAATATAGTCTGGAACGGCAACCCTATAACATCTATTGCAGTGTTTGTACTGTGTGTTCCCAGCTCTCTACAGTACAGTGCTGAGACACAGCCTGTACGACACTGCCCCCAGGGGCTCAGAGTGACACAGCACAGCACCTCTGCAGTGTGTGTGTGTGTGTGTGTGTGTGTGTGTGTGTGTGTGTGTGTGTGTGTGTGTGTGTGTGTGTGTGTGTGTGTGTGTGTGTGTGTGTGTGTGTGTGTGTGTGTGTGTGTGTGTGTGTGTGTGTGTGTGTGTGTGTGTGTGTGTGTGTGTGTGTGTGTGTGTGTGTGTGTGAGTGTGAGAGAGCGCGTGAGAATACATATCGGAGAATTGAGTGCTGAGTTTAAGACGCAGGAAGATACCGAGGGAATTAAGAGCCAGGTCCAGATCTCACATCATCACAAGCACACTTACAAGCTTCAAAATAGTGGTTCATATGTCACGGTGACATTCCCCCCCCCCCCATGCTGCTGCAGTCACCTACAGCCCGGGAGTTCATCGTGAGTAAAGTGTAATCAAGTTATTATTGCATCAGTATTTCACCTATCTGCTGATGAGTTATTTATCTGCTCAACACGATAGGGAACAAGAATGGATACGGATCGTAATTGGTGTTATAAAAGAGGCTCTTCGGTACAAAGCGATCTCCACAGGAAGTCCATAACCCCGTCAATCCAGCTGGAAAGCAAAATACTAAACCACAACAAGGTGGCAGTAATCAGACTCAGGATATGAAGTACACAAATAAACTAAAGTTACTTGACCTTGTCCTTGTACTTGTTACTTATGACTCAGATTATACATTTAGTTTAAATAAGTGCATGGTATAGTATGGCTGCCACTGATTATGATTGTAGTAATGCCTTGTTGATATATTGATAATTAAAATATCGCATTTACCACCAAACAAACAAACCCTATAATAAAAAGTAATATAGTCAATCCAGTAGCTGCACGTGCACCTATATGATCATAGATGTCACGTGTGCTTTTTTAAACTGTAGTATGTGCTCACGTGTCTCGTTGTTGGTGTTTAGGGTTACTGATTGTATTGTAACCGTGCACATGCGATCTGCAGAGTGCACTGCAGCAGAGGAGACTCCTAAGGGTGCGCGTTGAGGCATTGCAGGGGAGGTTAGTGCATGACTGTGAGCGGGACTGTCCCACCCAGTGTTACTGTGGGAGGGGGGGATCGAGGCGCGTCCACATCCTGACATTAGGTCCAATATATCGTCAGAGTGGAGAGGGAAAAGAGGCAGTAAGGTGTGTCTCCTGCTCCGGATCACAGCTGTTAGGGTCGCCATGGCGATGATGCAGACTCTGTGCCGCGCGCTGCTCCGCGTGCGGGACTACTGCGTCCTAATCCGTGAGTAAAACCCGCTCTTTCTCCGGTTGTTGTTGTTGTTGTTACAGGCATGATCATAGCTGCTGCGTCAATAGCTGCAGAGACAGGAAGTTAGGGTGTGTCGCCTTCAAAATAAAATCTATGTTAGACACGGAATGGGGTTATGTTAATATGGTTATGTTAGAGGTGGAAGAAGTACTCAGATCTGAAGTAATAGTGGAAGTATCAAAGTGTAGGAATACTCTGATACAAGTACAAGTCATGTATTCAAAAATGTCACTCAAGTCAAAGTGTTGGCATCAAAATATACTTTAAATACCAAAGTACTCATTATTTAAAATGGCCTTTTTAAGCACCAGATATTTTACAATGATTTAATTACAATTATTGGTGCATTAATTATTTCAATGTTACACTATGTAAAGGTTAGGGTTTATTTGAACCACTTAATGTGTAGCTTAACCTTTACTAATAATAAAATGTGTGTTGTATTGTCTTTTGTATGTATAACCTTAATCTGCAAGGTAAATAGAGGTAAAAGTACAACATGTGCCAACAAAATGTATTGAAGTGGAAATGTGAAGTAGTATAATGTGCAAATACTCAAAGTACAAGTACCTCAATTTCTAATTTAAGTACTGTACTTGAGTAAATGTACTTAGTTACATTACACCACTGCATCAGTCAGAAGACAACACTCTTAGGTTAAGATTGAATGAATGAATAAATGTAAAGTGCGTCACTGACTATTATTTTGAAAGGCCCAACCGGAAGTAGTTTGTTTATTGTGTTGCGCTTGACCGTGGCACTCTGCGCCCATCCCATGCGTTCTGCTTATTCATGCTCCACATGGAAATGGGATAAGTTGTTTATCATTTTAAATAACAATGGTTTCTTTTAATGTTTTATTACTTATTACCTTTAAAAAATAAATTATAATATAACTTTTAGATTACCTCAATATCAAATGAGAAAATAAATATCAATAAGATGTCAGGACAATTTGAACTAGAAGAAAGCAAGATATTTAGGATCAGAAAATATTGTATTTATAGAAAAACATGTAGTCTGTTCCCCCCAACCCTACATTTGACCTACATACTCCCCCCTACTCTCCCCCCTACTCTCCCCCCTTACTCTCGTTGTTCCGGGGAAATGTTAATCACCTTCCAGCTCTCGGGCTATTTCGGTTTCATATCTCTGATCCAGTTATTTCGGACCCCTTCCTGGAATGAGAGCTCATAGGGTTCATCTCAGCGGGGAGAAATCACTGGTGCCCCGTACCCGTTTGAGGCCTGCTTGTGTAGATGTAGGGCCCCTATATAACATCCCACTGTGTAGTATGTGGTCTCAAAGGGACCATCTGTGTTTCAGTGAGTCATGCTAACATGCTATTCTCGCCATTGCCTGCTCACCTCCCAGATTTCTGCTTTCTATTTTCGGACAAGTCTCCAAGACCCCGCTGAGAACACACGCCATGGACACGCACGTACTGGACACGCATATACTGGACACACACATATCTGAAGTCATCCAAGTAGGCCAGAGTCATGAGGGATTATGTAAGTGTCGCGGAAGTGACGAAGTAGTGAAGGAGAAGCTGTTGAGATATTAATCCTGGAAGTGTCTTAGTCACATTTTAAAGAGGGCCTGTCTGCTTTTGGGGGTTTCCCTTCCCTGCAGTGCGTTATCACCGGTTCATCCTCATAAGAAGTCCCTCTGTTAAATGTAGTTTCAATATAAAGATATTGAAGAGGAGAAACCTTTTGGGGATTTGTATTTCATTAGTGTCTTTATTTCCCATGTTTAATAATAATAATAATATTAATTTTCTATTGCGCTTTTCTGAACCCAAAGACGCTTTACCATGTATTCCATTTTTCCTAATACAAAAATGCACTCCCAATTTCTATTAAATGTACTGAATGTGTGATATTGACAGGACATTTTTGACAGGTCAGAATTTGTGATTATTTATTTATATATGTTTTAATAATAAATGTTATGATTCAACAGTAATCTAATTTTCAGTTTTTCCATTCTGCTGTATCACCACTAGAGGGAGCTTCATCCCCAGTTTTAGATTGAACCCGGCTCTCCTTTTCAGTGGCTCTCCAGTTCAGTTGTAGTAAATACACTGAAACATAATGTTCGATGCCTCATGAACCCTTCATAGTGTGTATCTGAAACGAGTGAATAGTGATCGACACACACGCGTTGCTTCATGTACGTGCCTGAGAGACGATCAAACGGTGAAGTGGAATTCTCCTTTGAGCTCCATCAAACCCTCATGGCATGTTTGTCACACACACACACACACACACACACACACACACACACACACACACACACACACACACACACACACACACACACACACACACACACACACTTAATTACAGGGACAGATATAAAGCCCTGCCTTAGCAACGTATGCCTCTGCATGTGAGGTACACCTGTGATCAAAGCTGCCATCCTCTGAGGTGGAATTATTACTCAAAGAAGGGATAAATTAAACTGGTGTCATCTGTCTCTCCAACTCCTCACACACACACACACACACACACACACACACACACACACACACACACACACACACACACACACACACACACACACACACACACACACACACACACACACACACACACACACACCCACACACACACACCTGCATAATGCTGTCATCCCACATGCTTTGATGCCTGCGAGTAGGTGTGTTTGACAGGAAGCAAAGGGCCGGGTCGAGGCATGTGGCGACACACCAGCACACGCACTGCATACATGCGGAGGGAGAAGTGGAGCAGGCAGTCAAACGTAGATGTAAGCATGCGGGTGTGTGTCCATGTTTGGGGGTGTGTGTGTGTGTGTGTGTGTGCAGCTGCAGGATCAAGCCTCGATGTGGGTAAACTGTGATTTGGCTATCTCTCTTCCTGGGGAGATAACTCGTAGCCGTGCCGGTGTGTCAGCCGCTCAGTAATTACTCCATCCTGTCACGACTGTCTGAGAATGCAAGCCAGTGGGAACTTGTCGCTCTTTCATTGACCCAAAATCACTCAGCGTCTCCTTCTATACGGCTCATCAGATGCAGAGGGATTAAGTTTGAAAGTTGTTACATCTGTGGATTTACTTCCTGTTGTTCCAGACTGTACTGATATGTATTCTGTGTCTCTCATGTCTCCATGCTTTAATGTTCAAAAAGCTCTTGCTCTCATACTGCCTGTGCTGCAGCACTTCTTTTCACCCTCCGTCTGAAACCAGAGCCCAGTGTGCTCTGATTGGTTAACCGCTTGGAGATGTCAGTTAGCCTATCTCGTACATAGTGTTGGAGCGCTAGCCAATAGAAGCAGAGTCCTTTGCAGACGCTTCACATTCACACACACCTTTAGAACTCACTTGAAAAACCCAAAATGTATTTCTAGCGTGTCTGCGTCAAATTGAGTTTGAAGTGTGATGTGTTCCTGTGATAGCTGTAAGCATCAGAAAAGGAGAAACACGATTGTCTTGCAATATAGAATCTGTCACTAGATGTCGTCACAGCCTCAGAAGCCGCCAGTGGAGTGTCCTTAACCGGGAGAGTTGTTTAAAAGTGCTTAACCTAACCCTCTGAGGCGGCTCGCCGTACCTGACGCAGATAAAGGGCGCCCGAGGGCACCGGAGAGGAACTGCTGCATCATGGGTAATTATTGTACTTTTCCCCGACTTGAATCAACGGTGATTTCCTGCCTGGACATGCCGAGTACAAGTCAGTGGGATAAGTCTGCAGGACTTAGAGCTTTTACCCGTGGCTGTAAGGTGGCGCTCGCGTGTATTTACGACTTAATTGGTGCCGGCTTGTTGCGGCCCGGAATGCTTTGATTGCAGCCATTTAGGGAGAGCAGAGTGGATCGACACAGGAAGAGGATGTCAGCCGTCCCTCTCCTCCCGCAGAAGAGAGGAGGAGCTGACGGCAAACACAAAGAATGGCTGCGGCATCGGACCCCCGCTGTCACACACTCTGCAGCCAGAACACACACACCAGCCACAGGGAACCAGGAGTTTGACTAATGTGTAAACGACGCATGTCTGATCAGGTGGACGGGGGCTGCTCTGCCTCCCACTCCCACTCGCTCTCTTCCTGTCTGGCTTCAGAAGGAGCAAGGGGAAAGCAGAGCCTGGGAGGATTTCCTCCCTGTTGACTGAGGCTGATCCTCGCGGCTCCTGCAGGCTGCGAGAGCGAGAGGGAGTGAGGCGAGACATCGTGTTTTAGACAGAGGTGGGAAGCAGCTAAGCATGGACTCGACCTAAGTTCCATGTTGAGGTGCTTTACTTGAGTATGTCCATGTCGTCCTGCTTCATACAGGGACATACTGTAACCGCTTCAGCCACTCTTAACTAAATGCTTCTCAAGCTGAGTGGACGAACTCTTGAAGTCTCAAAAAAGTGAAATTATTTATATATTTGACAAAAAAACTTTGCTTGTCAACAGCAGCAAAGTGCTTCTTCACATATAGCAGAATAACTACTTAATACTTTAAGTACATTTAGCTGATAATGCTGTTGAACTTAAGTAAGGTTTTGCATGCATGACTTTAGTCTCTGAACACTTCCTCCCGCTCGGGCTGAGCCTCCTTGACAGCCAGCCTCCTTGACAGCCAGCCTCCTTGCTGCTCCCCCCGCAGAGGCTGTGTGTGCGTGGGTGGTTGTGCAGCGTGGGAGGTTAGGATCCAAATTAAAGACTTCTCTGTGAAAGTCCCAGCCCCGGCTACAGTAATGCGTGTGTCTGAGCGAGTGTGTGAAGAAACCCAGCCCTCGCATTTTTTTAATTTTTCAACCCGTCATTAAAGCTAAGCCACATCTCGCACACCGAGAGACAGCGAGAGGGAGAGCAGGAATGCATCTCCTCTTTCTCCTCCCTTCTCTTTGCTTCACTGGCCAAGGGAAACGGGAGGGCTGATTCCACTCAGAGGTTTTTAAGACACACTTAGGGCCCCTCCCCCCGGAGAAAGAGATGAATGGGGCGAGGAATGTGGGAGACAAGCGAGGCTCTCGGCAGGAGAGTGGGAATGCTGGAGAGACCATTGTTCCTCCCCCGGCAGATTGTGGAGGGAGTGGATGTAAACATGCAGGAAGAGAGGGATGTGAGAATTCACACCTGAGAGACAGACGGAGCACCTACTCTGATCTGTGCACACACACACTCACACACACACACACACACACACACACACACACACACACACACTCACTCACACACACACACACACACACACACACACACACACACACACACACACACACACACACACACACACACACATTTATACTGGGCCATTTTGTCCCCACCACTTTGCTTTAAGATCATTTGTTTAAAACGGTTCTAAAAATAGCTCAAAGAACTGAACACTTTGAGAAAGGTTTATTGTAAGTATTAGTATTGTGAGTATATGTTTATATGCACACACACACATACACACACACACACACACACACGCACACACATTGTATTGTGTGCACGTATAGTTTCCGGGTGGCTCTTGATTCAGTAGTGGTTTCTTTAATCTCAACAAAGTGTCCCCACCACTTTTTCCTAACAAAGTGATGCCTGTGCACACACACACACACACACACACACACACACACACACACACACACACACACACACACACACACACACACACACACACACACACACACACACACACACACACACACACACACACACACGTGCCTTATGGGGACCTCCAATTTGTCCCCATAAGGGAGGCGAGTCCCCACACGTGACTATGTAAACAGATTTAGGTCCCCACAAGTATAGTAATGCTAGTACACACACACACACACCACACACACACACACACACACACACACACACACACACACACACACTGCCTTTAGCTGCCTCCCCCCCCCTTCAGCAGGATGTATAGGGTCAGGGGTCAGGACTGGAAACCACAAAAGACAGTATGCGTCAGTGTAGCCTGGTTCTTGTTGCAAATCCCCCTCATAGCCCCTCTTACACCTCCTACCTTTCCCCTCTCCCCCTCTTCTCCCTACTCTTTCCATCCCCTCCTCTCCGTATAGGAAGGCCTTACGTTTGCTCTTGGGCCCAGATGGCTTTAGCATGCCTCTGGCGGTGGATTAAGACCGCCAGTGTCTCCTTTCCATGTGCAAGTGGTCAGGACAAAGAGCGTCAACCGGGGGGGAAAGGAGGAAGGAATGCAGGGGGAAAGTCGGTGGAACAACACCCGCCGCCGCCGCCGATGTTTCACGACGGCATTCCTGGCCCTCGTAAAAGCCCTCCTGTTCCTCGGTCACTTCATGAATCAAGCCGGGAGTGAACTTTCGACCACACTCGGCTGCATCTATATGTAAATAGCGGCTGCAGCGATCCGTCATGCAACGACGTGACAGCCGCGTCGGGGTCCGCCCCCTCACTTAAGGCTCATTCCTGAGTTGACTTCTCGCCTGTCTGGCTGTGACTTTGCTACTTTGTCCCAGAGTTCATTGCTCGCGGTTTCAGACTTGAAGTCCTCGAGGGAAGCCTGTGATGTTTCGTCTTTGTTTTCCACTTGGGGGAGACGGGGCAACATCGCAGGGTATTTTTAGTCTGTCCTAAGTGGGCTGTATTATCCACTTAGCAGCACAAATGCCTCCAGTATGACCTGCCCTCTCTCTCTCTCTTTATCTCCACTCTAACCAGCTCCAGATTTATGCACACAGTCACTGCTGCATCACAAAGCCGGTTTACGTTATTGCCCCGTGATGGTGCAGTTAGCTATGCCACGGTTTGCACCCGTTGCCATGCTGTCATTGCTCATGCGATGTGTCACTCTGTCTGCCGCGAGAGTCTCGGTCTGTCGGTGAGCGATGCTGTGGGAAATGAGTCCAGTGAAAGCATGCGTGAGATGTGTGGGCGTGTTAGCTTTAGCGCGGTGGCTAAGGCTCAGCTTTATGCCCCACGAAGCAGCTGGAATGTACAGGAACTGAAGGAAACACAAACCTACCCTCCGTCCTCCTATCCTCCTTCTATTATCTCTCTCCCTTCTCCTCTTACATCCAGTGACTCTGCTCCGGTCTCTTTCAACCCCCCCTGCAGGCAGGTCTTTTTTGACAGAAACAAAAGGCTGATGTGTCTCTTCTTGAGGCTGAGGACTAGTCAGAGGAAAGCCCTTTGCCGAGAAGCAGCAGAGAACAATGGACAGGCCTGGAGGCGTCACAGGGCCGGTCTAATGAGAGAACTGCCACGGTGTAAAGGAGGAGATTAGCTCCCAGGCCTCGGTGCTGCACCGGGGGAACTGTGGGATTACACACTTATAGCAGATCCTGGATGATTATACCTGACTAATGTCATCTTACAGTGTTCATGTTGATGAGAGGAGTAAGTGTCCTTGGAATGTAAAAGTACGCTGGCACAAAACACTTCAATTAGGAGAAACACGCGGCAGTTTCAGAAACGTCTTCTTCAACTTGACAAAACATGTGTGGCATACACGGAGAACTGCAAGAAGCTCAAAACACAACGGAGACCAGGGGACAGTAAAGAGTGACGCACACAGCTGGGAGACCAGGGGACACTAAAGAGTGACGCACACAGCTGGGAGACCAGGGGACACTAAAGAGTGACGCACACAGCTGGTAGACCAGGGGACAGTAAAGAGTGACGCACACAGCTGGGAGACCAGGGGACAGTAAAAAGTGTCGCACACAGCTGGGAGACCAGGGGACACTAAAGAGTGACACACACAGCTGGGAGACCAGGGGACGGTAAAAAGTGACGCACACAGCTGGGAGACCGGGGGACGGTAAAAGGTGACACACACAGCTGGGAGACCAGGGGACAGTAAAGAGTGACGCACACAGCTGGGAGACCAGGGGACAGTAAAAACTGACGCACACAGCTGGGAGACCGGGGGACGGTAAAAGGTGACACACACAGCTGGGAGACCAGGGGACAGTAAAGAGTGACGCACACAGCTGGGAGACCAGGGGACACTAAAAAGTGACGCACACAGCTGGGAGACCAGGGACAGTAAAGAGTGACGCACACAGCTGGGAGACCAGGGGACACTAAAGAGTGACGCACACAGCTGGGAGACCAGGGGACACTAAAGAGTGACGCACACAGCTGGGAGACCAGGGACAGTAAAGAGTGACGCACACAGCTGGGAGACCAGGGGACACTAAAGAGTGACGCACACAGCTGGGAGACCAGGGGACACTAAAAAGTGACGCACACAGCTGGGAGACCAGGGACAGTAAAGAGTGACGCACACAGCTGGGAGACCAGGGGACACTAAAGAGTGACGCACACAGCTGGGAGACCAGGGGACAGTAAAAAGTGACGCACACAGCTGGGAGCATAGATATATATAAACACTAGATGGCTCACCCGCGCTGCTGGCCAATGGAGACCGACGTTGCCACTTGGCCGCCATCTTGCTACAGGCAGTGCTCTCATTCATAACATTATGGTTTACTATTTAAATAACCATATCTTGCTCAATTTTCAACCGATTTTCAAACGGTTTGGTTTTTTATAAACATCAAAGATGTAGTTATGATACTGCATACTTATAATCATGGACTTTCATATGAAAATAACATTAATCAGATAAAGCAATAGCTATACACACACACACAAGGTATTTATATTAAATATTTGCCGGTGTATATATTTCCATTTATTTTATTATATTGTCAATATTTAAAATAAATTATAAATAAATTATAAAATTAAAATACATTTATATTTTATATATAAAAATCGGTCTCATGTTACCACTCTGTAAACCAAGAGTTGTTAATTGAGCAATGCCTTAGCTTGAAGAACAGGGACACAACTAATGACAATAGCATATGTTGGTATATTATTTAGATATTCACACCTTTATCAGAAGAACCAAACCAACATAAAATGTGCTCACAGACAGGCCAGTTCTGTCTAATTTATCACAATTATTTTTGACATGAGATCTTCATATCATCCTAGTTTGTATTAGTTTCTAGATTTTTAAACAAATCCAGAACCTTTGAAATATGTTATTGAAAAAAGACCAAGAATAATATAAACTGTACCATATGTCCTTCTGTAGTCCATTTGTGGTTTGTCTTGACTCACCCCGGCTGATATATCACAAAATCCACTGTTTAAATTGTTCCCTATATTGTCCCTATGCCCCTGTAAGGTGTCCTTGGGTGTTATGAAAGGCGGCCCCCCAACATAAATGTATTATTATTATTAAGAAGAACAACTTGGTGTGGTGTGGAGGGGATGTAGGAAGCAGGAGCAGGTGGGGAGAGATGGGGCTTCAAGGTTCAAGGTTATTTGTTTTAAATGTGTCTTGCACACAATAAAATAAAATACAGTATACCACAAAACCAATAAGACACACGGTGACACATGGCACACTAACAATCAATCATCGTCCAGCCTCAGCTTTGGTATTCTTTCACAACCATGTTATGGGTTTATTAGACTGAGCAAACATAAACATATGTGGTGATCCCACGGGTTCTTGTTTGCAGACAGCGGCGATTGGAGCATCCGTAGGCTGCACAAAAGTCCGGCATAGTCAGGTACTTCTGTAAACACAAAGCCAGCAAATTCCTGTATCATAATGCAAGATGTTTTAACAAGCCAAACCACGTGGAAGAAATCATGTGTAACTTAAGTTGTGTTGAAAAGAAAGAGCAGTTCTGCCTCTCCCACTGGTGTAAAGTTGCTGGGTCAACTTCGTAATACTAGGTCTCACTCACAGCCAGCTAATAAATACAACCACATACACAAAGAAAAGCTGCAATTTCAACATGTCCAAGCATCCTGTATCATAGCCATGCTAATACTGTTTATAATAAACCAAACCGTTTGTAATCAGTCAAGATTTCAGCGAGTTAGAGTATTTTTGTGCAGATCACTCACCTGACAACAGCTACCATAACGCGAATCAGAGTAACTGTTGACTGTAGCAAGATGGCGGCCGGTCAGCTACGCTGGAAAATCTCCCATGAGCCATCTAGTGTTTATATATGTCTATGGCTGGGAGACCAGGGGACAGTAAAAACTGACGCACACGTCCAGGTTTATAATCCTGGACGTCTCCCCAATGTGGGCTCATTTGCATAAAAGGCTCCGTTACTTATTTCCAGTGTCACTTCCAGCTACCTTCAAAACACTGCGTCTTCCAGGTAGCTTTGAAATGATTCATGTCCCCGCCCCGTCCCCTCTCAGCGTGTCCCGGCCCGTCACTGATTGACAGCGCGCCGGGCCATAAAGCAGGAATGCAGGTAACCGGGCTATGTGAACTCGGAGCTTCGGAAAGTGGGGTTAAGTGAAGTGAGTCTGTTGCCTAGCAGCCAGCAGCTGCCTGCCAGATTTAGCGCCGACTGACAGTTGTAACACGCCGTTATCGGGTTCGGAGACGCAGTGCCAGTTTCCCTCTGTTGACACGGCGATAGCGCTGCTGGAGCGAAGCATATTCTACGCGTGCTCAGTGTGCCGGATGTTTGCACTGGAACTCCCCCAGCGCACAAGCACTCACACACGCTGCTTCCATGTTTCCTTCAACACACGGGCTGTTGTGTCTGAGAGAGTCGGGCATCTGGAG
>NW_027263078.1:60540-63040 GCF_902827115.2 Pseudochaenichthys georgianus | reverse complement strand
CCTCTCCTGCTGATGTTCAGGTGTATATCAGTATGTGTCTCTACTTTAAAGAGTCCTCTCCTGCTGATGTTCAGGTGTATATCAGTATGTAGTGTCTCTACTTTAAAGAGTCCTCTCCTGCTGATGTTCAGGTATATCAGTATTGTAGTGTCTCTACTTTAAAGAGTCCTCTCCTGCTGATGTTCAGGTGTATATCAGTATGTATTGGTCTCTACTTTAAAGAGTCCTCTCCTGCTGATGTTCAGGTGTTATCAGTATGTAGCGTCTCTACTTTAAAGAGTCCTCTCCTGCTGATGTTCAGGTGTATATCAGTATTAGTGTCTCTACTTTAAAGAGTCCCTCCTGCTGACGTTCAGGTGTATATCAGGATAGTGTCTCTACTTTAAAGATCCTCTCCTGCTGACGTTCAGGTGTATATCAGTATGTATCAGTATGTAGTGTCTCTACTTTAAAGAGTCCTCTCCTGCTGATGTTCAGGTGTATATCAGTATGTAGTGTCTCTACTTTAAAGAGTCCTCTCCTGCTGATGTTCAGGTGTATATCAGTATGTAGTGTCTCTACTTTAAAGAGTCCTCCCTGCTGATGTTCAGTGTATATCAGTATGTAGTCTCTACTTTAAAGAGTCCTCTCCTGCTGATGTTCAGGTGTATATCAGTACGTAGTGTCTCTACTTTAAAGAGTCCTCTCCTGCTGATGTTCAGGTGTATATCAGTAGTAGTGTCTCTACTTTAAAGAGTCCTCCTGCTGATGTTCAGTGTATATCAGTATGTAGTGTCTCTACTTTAAAGAGTCTCTCCTGCTGATGTTCAGGTGTATATCAGTACGTAGTGTCTCTACTTTAAAGAGTCCTCTCCTGCTGATGTTCAGGTGTATATCAGTATGTAGTGTCTCTACTTTAAAGAGTCCTCTCCTGCTGATGTTCAGGTGTATATCAGTATGTAGTGTCTCTACTTTAAAGAGTCCTCTCCTGCTGATGTTCAGGTGTATATCAGTATGTAGTGTCTCTACTTTAAAGAGTCCTCTCCTGCTGATGTTCAGATGTATATCAGTATGTAGTGTCTCTACTTTAAAAGTCCTCTCCTGCTGATGTTCAGGTGTATATCAGTATGTAGTGTCTCTACTTTAAAGAGTCCTCTCCTGCTGATGTTCAGGTGTATACAGTATGTAGTGTCTCTACTTTAAAGAGTCCTCTCCTGCTGATGTTCAGGTGTATATCAGTATGTAGTGTCCTCTTTAAAGAGTCCTCTCCTGCTGATTTCAGGTGTATATCAGTATGTAGCGTCTCTACTTTAAAAGAGTCCTCTCCTGCTGATGTTCAGGTGTATATCAGTATGTAGTGTCTCTACTTTAAAGAGTCCTCTCCTGCTGATTTCAGGTGTATATCAGTATGTAGTGTCTCTACTTTAAAGAGTCCTCTCCTGCTGATGTTCAGGTGTATATCAGCATGTAGTGTCTCTACTTTAAAGAGTCCTCTCCTCTGATGTTCAGGTGTATATCAGTATGTAGTCTCTACTTTAAAGAGTCCTCTCCTGCTGATGTTCAGGTGTATATCAGTATGTAGTGTCTCTACTTTAAAGAGTCCTCTCCTGCTGATGTTCAGGTGTATATCAGTATGTAGTGTCTCTACTTTAAAGAGTCCTCTCCTGCTGAGTTCAGGTGTATATCAGTATGTAGTGTCTCTACTTTAAAGAGTCCTCTCCTGCTGATGTTCAGGTGTATATCAGTATGTAGTGTCTCTACTTTAAAGAGTCCTCTCCTGCTGATGTTCAGTGTATATCAGTATGTAGTGTCTCTACTTTAAAGAGTCCTCTCCTGCTGATGTCAGGTGTATGTCAGTATGTAGTGTCTCTACTTTAAAGAGTACTCTCCTGCTGATGTTCAGGTGTATATCAGTATTAGTGTCTCTACTTTAAAGAGTCCTCTCCTGCTGATGTTCAGGTGTATATCAGTATGTAGTGTCTCTACTTTAAAGAGTCCTCTCCTGCTGAAGTTCAGGTGTATATCAGCATGTTAGTGTCTCTACTTTAAAGAGTCCTCTCCTGCTGATGTTCAGGTGTATATCAGTATGTAGTGTCTCTCTGAAACCAGAGCCCAGTCTGTTCTGATTGGTTTGCTGGTTAGCTCTGTTATGATTGGTCAACCAGTTTAGAGATGTCCCGCCCCTTAGCCTATCACGTACAATGTGTTGGAGCGCTAGCCAATAGGAGAGAGCGAGTGTTACAGACAACAGCAGGGTTTAAACTGGACACCATATTATTATTATTGATGCGCACAGTCGGTGCGCACAGAGATTAATCTCCTAGATCAGTGGGTCAAGTGGCTGACGAACTAATCCCATTACCAGACGAGGCGCAGATTTGTTAAAGTTGCCCCTGATCTACTGTCCATTCTGACTCCGGGAGCTAA
Source organism: Pseudochaenichthys georgianus (assembly GCF_902827115.2). Classification (NCBI taxonomy): domain Eukaryota; kingdom Metazoa; phylum Chordata; class Actinopteri; order Perciformes; family Channichthyidae; genus Pseudochaenichthys; species Pseudochaenichthys georgianus. The sequence goes on along the minus strand of NW_027263078.1, from coordinate 60,634 downwards.
GACCTCTGGGAAAACTGTCAGTGTCAGCCGTCAACAAAGTATGTTTCCTCTCAGACGGGGATTCTCTTATAATGAAATGTCCTTAATTGTTTTC
>NW_027263078.1:55000-60317 GCF_902827115.2 Pseudochaenichthys georgianus | reverse complement strand
AAACTCTCTCTCTCTCTCTTTCCTCCCTGCAGTGTCATCATGCATCACCACCTACAAGAAGACGCCCCCCCCGGTGCCCCCCCCGCACCACCCCGTCCAAACCCTTCATCTCCATCACGGCTCAGAGCAGCACCGAGTCGGCCCAGGACGCCTACATGGACTCTGGCCCTCGCTCGGGCATCAGCTCCCAGCCGGGCCTCTCCAACTCCACGGAGAGCATCGACTCCATGAAGGCGCTGACGGCGGCCATCGAGGCGGCCAACGCTCAGGTGCACGGCCCCGCCAGCCAGCACGTCTCCAACAGCACCATCACCATCACGTCAACGTCCACCTCCACCGGAGACAGCAAGGCGCAGAGGGAGGCGCTCCGCAAGTGCCTCTCCATCGGGATCCAGGTTCGTGCACCAGGCGGGGTTTCCTTTTTTTGTTTTAATTACTTTAAGGAGTGCAGATTTAACAATACAACAACATGTGTTACACAGCATTGCATCGCTTACACATCCTGACTTCACATGATAAAAAAAACGCAACAAATCTAAAATAATAATGAATTAAAAACATGAAAAATTAAGATATAATACAAAATAAATTTAAAAAAAAAGAATAACTAGAGGGGGGACATATCAACTTAGTCACGGGTAGGACTTTCAATTAATTAATATACTCTGAACACAAATATAAACGCAACACTTTTGTTTTTGCTCCCATTCTTCATGAGATGAACTCAAAGATCTAAAACATTTTCTATAAACACAAAATAACCATTTCTCTCAAATATTGTTCACAAATCTGAAAAAATTTGTGATAGTGAGCACTTCTCCTTTGCCGAGATAATCCATCCCACCTCACAGGTGTGGCATATCAAGATGCTGATTAGACAGCATGATTATTGCACAGGTGTGCCTTAGGCTGGCCACACTAAAAGGCCACTCTGAAACGTGCAGTTTTGCTTTATTGGGGGGGTCTGGGGGGGTCCGAAAACCAGGCGGTATCTGGTGTGAGGGGTAGGGGTAGGGGTAGGGTTAGGGTAATGTTGTGAATCGAGTGGCCTGTGTTCGTCGTCCATAACATACGCCTGCCCATACCATAACCCCACCACCACCATGGGCCACTCGATTCACAACATTACCCTACCCCTACCCCTAACCCTAACCCTAACCCTAACCCTAACCCTACCCCTACCCCTCACACCAGATACTGACTGGTTTTCGGACCCCCCCCCAGACCCCCCCAATAAAGCAAAACTGCACGTTTCAGAGTGGCCTTCTATTGTGGCCAGCCTAAGGCACACCTGTGCAATAACCATGCTGTCTAATCAGCATCTTGATATGCCACACCTGTGAGGTGGGATGGATTCTCTCGGCAAAGGAGAAGTGCTCACTATCACAGAGCTTTTCAGATTTGTGAACAATATTTGAGAGAAATGGTTATTTTGTGTTTATAGAAAATGTTTTAGATCTTTGAGTTCATCTCGTGAAAAATGGGAGCAAAAATAAAAGTGTTGCGTTTATATATTTGTTCAGTGTATGATATAAATGGCTGCCATTTCTCATAAAACGTCTCTGGGTGTCCGGCGGGGTTCTGCTCTGAAATAGTTTAAACTTAAGATAGTTCTGATAGTTTCTCCCCCTCCTCCTCTCAGGTGGACCCGGAGGAAGAAGAAGAGTCGACGGAGGAACCGTCAAAGTTCCAGTCGATAGGAATCCAGGTGGAGGATGAGCGACGGTGAGTAGAGAGGAAGAGGAGGAAGGATGTGAAACTAGGATAGGAGGGAGGAGGCAGAGATCTGGGTTTCACTCATCTCGAGATGATCAGTCTCTTTTCACAGAGGGGACACGTGTTGATGTAGAAGAGACATGAAGAAGAGGGGACACATGTTGATGTAGAAGAGACATGGAGAAGAGGGGACACATGTTGATGTAGAAGAGACATGGAGAAGAGGGGACACATGTTGATGTAGAAGAGACATGGAGAAGAGGGGACACATGTTGATGTAGAAGAGACATGGAGAAGAGGGGACACATGTTGATGTAGAAGAGACATGGAGAAGAGGGGACACATGTTGATGTAGAAGAGACATGGAGAAGAGGGGACACATGTTGATGTAGAAGAGACATGGAGAAGAGGGGACACATGTTGATGTAGAAGAGACATGGAGAAGAGGGGACACATGTTGATGTAGAAGAGACATGAAGAAGAGGGGACACATGTTGATGTAGAAGAGACATGGAGAAGAGGGGACACATGTTGATGTAGAAGAGACATGAAGAAGAGGGGACACATGTTGATGTAGAAGAGACATGGAGAAGAGGGGACACATGTTGATGTAGAAGAGACATGGAGAAGAGGGGACACATGTTGATGTAGAAGAGACATGGAGAAGAGGGGACACATGTTGATGTAGAAGAGACATGGAGAAGAGGGGACACATGTTGATGTAGAAGAGACATGAAGAAGAGGATAGAAGCTGGACTTGTGGAGACAGGGAGGTGTGTGATATGGAGTGCACTGGCTTCCCTGCAGCAGCTGGTTCGTGGTAGTTCTGGCATCAGAGCCCCCCCCCCCCCAAAGGGGCCCCAAGTGACAGCTGGGCCCAGAGGATGTGGTGCTGGGTTGGGGGGTGGGGGGGTGACAGCCATCTGTTGCTGCAGTCATTGTGATTCAGGCTGTTTGTGAGGAGGGAGTTTTATAGGGTTTGTTTAGCTCTGCTGTGCTGTCAGATACTCTCTCCCTCTCCCTCTCTCTCTCCCTCTCCCCTCTCTCTCCCTCTCTCTCTCCCTCCCTCTCTCTCTCTCTCTGTCTCTCTCTTCTCCCTCTCTCTCTCTCCCTCCCTCCCTCTCCCTCCCTCTCTCTCTCTCTGTCTCTCTCTCTCCCTCTCTCTCTCTCCCTCCCTCCCTCCCTCCCTCCCTCTCTCTCTCTCTCCTTCTCCCTCTCTCTCCCTCCCTCCCTCTGTCTCTCTCCCTCTCTCTCTCTCACTCTGCAGTCTACTCAGATCTTGTACTTGAGTAAAAGTAGAAGTACTCAGGTCTTGTTCTTGAGTAAAAGTAGAAGTACTCAGATCTTGTAGTAAAAGTAGAAGTACTCAGGTCATGTACTTGAGTAAAAGTAGAAGTACCAGAGTGTAGGAATACTCTGTCACAGTAAAAGTCCTGCATTCAAAATGTTCCTCAAGTGAAAGTAGAAGTACTCAGATCTTGTACTTGAACTAAGTAGAAAAGTATTCTCATCTAAATATAGTGAAAGACAGTGAAAGTAGTCGTTGTGCAGATTGGTCCATTTCAGAATAATATATATGATATGTTTTATAATGATTGATCATGAAAGTGTTCTCAAAGCTGGTGAAGGTGCAGCTAGTCTGAAGTACTTTGTAGACTGCAGGGTAGCTGGTGAAGGTGCAGCTAGTCTGAAGTACTTTGTAGACTGCAAGGTAGCTGGTGAAGGTGCAGCTAGTCTGAAGTACTTTGTAGACTGCAGGGTAGCTGGAGGAGGAGCAGCTAGTCTGAAGTACTTTGTAGACTGCAGGGTAGCTGGTGAAGGTGCAGCTAGTCTGAAGTACTTTGTAGACTGCAGGGTAGCTGGTGGATTCACTCCAGGTGGAACTAAAGTCTGATTCAACACTTGGTTACATTGTTTATTATTCATCCACATCTGTGAAGTCACTAAAGGTATAAATACATGTAGTGGAGCCTCTGCTGGGACTCACGGGCATTTCTGGTTTCTCTCTTTGTCCTCTTTGGTTCTCCTCGGTGAAAACACTGCCCTTCTGTTCCCCGGGGACACATTTAGCCGCCGCGCCACTGCTGGTGGTTTTCCCGCTGCAGCCGAGGCGTGCTACGGGGATTCAGAGAGACATCACCTCTAATCAAAGGTCACAGTGAGGGCCGAGTCCAACACACACTCGCACTGTGTCAGGGAATGTGAGGGGCTTTCTGAAAGGGGGCGGACTCGGCCGACTGACCCGGCTCTGAGTTCCCCGGCTGCCAAGTCAATATTAACTCCCAGACACCTCTGCAGACACCCTGCAGAGGCTCCATGCTGTGCGGCCGGAGCGTCCCCTGGTTAATGTTTGGCAGTCGGGGGAAGTGTTGGTGCATCTCTGCTTGTTGGCATGCATACGAGTGTGTGTGTGTGTGTGTGTGTGTGTGTGTGTGTGTGTGTGTGTGTGTGTGTGTGTGTGTGTGTGTGTGTGTGTGTGTGTGTGTGTGTGTGTGTGTGTGTGTGTGTGTGTGTGTGTGTGTGTGTGTGTGTGTGTGTGTGCGTGTGCGTGTGTACTTGGGAGGTCTACATTAGATTCCCAGACAGTGAGAGTGCCAAGCTCCAGAATTGAGCGTGTGTGTGTGTGTGTGTGTGTGTGTGTGTGTGTGTGTGTATGCTGCAGGTCATAACCTCACCTCGCTGTTTGAACTGTGAGTAAGTGAGAGGGAGTGGAAGAGAGCCGTGAAATACGAGGAGAACATGCTTGTCTTCACACAGGTTTCTGATTTGTTGGGAGATTAAAAATAAGCTGATGCCGACTTTTAAAGACGTTACAAACATCTAGTCTCGTCAAATCTTGAAAAAACGGATGCAAAGAATATACTGTGAGGTTAAAAGGTGGTGGAATTTAATGGCTTCATTTCACTTTTTGCGTCTTACAAGTGTCTTTGCAGACACAGAGGGAAGTGGGGCATTGCCCGTCACCTTAGCGACGAAACCATATTCACGGCCATCTTGAAAGTAAATGACAGCTCAGACCTCCCTGTCTTTTCACGTGTGTCCCGCCAGACAGACACTCGTGCTTCATTGTTCTCTGTCCTCCACCTATCACTAGACAACTTTTGATATCTGCACAAGACGCCAGGCTGCTTTTATGTTCATGGACGCATCAGGATGTCCTTGTGTTTTTAATTTGAGACGTTTTCGGTGCAAAAAATAGCAACATTTATTTTGTAGAAACAACTTTCCGTCACCCCCCTCTGAATATTTTCTTGATGACACAACCTCTTTGAAAATCTGCACAGCTATCCACTTCACCATTTCATCTACTGTAGTATTTCACATATTTCATATATATTTTTATGTTCAATTCTTTCTTCTTAGAGTATTTTTTTGTTTTAAAAGTTGTATTTTTGCTCCTTTCCTCACAACGTATCGCCTCGAAGCTGCTGTAGTTTCTCTTACTGTTCCACTAAAGCTTCTGATTCACAGTCTCTCCTCGATAGTAGTGTTTCTCTCTCGCCACACCTCCTCGCTCTCCTCTCCGTGTTGATGTGTCTCGTCTCTGTCTGGTTGTTTGGCCTTGCCCCTGCAGGAAGTAGTTAGCCGGCTGATAGAGAGG
>NW_027263078.1:0-45000 GCF_902827115.2 Pseudochaenichthys georgianus | reverse complement strand
AGGGATGCCAACACTCACAAGCATACTTGACCTACATTTCATTGATTTTTCTAACTTAACTTATGAGGCAGTATACCTCTCGTGAGCGACCCAGACCTTCGTACATTTTTCTGTACGTCGCCCTCGGTGAAATTCTTTTGGACACCCCTGATATAAAGTCACCGCGTTCAGTTTGGACCAGACTGGAAGCTTCTATCACACGACAGTATTCTCATTTTGGGATGCTTTACTAACCCGCATGTAATCTGCTCTCGTTGCTGTACACAGATTGTCAGCTAGCATGCCGATGTTGTGCCGTTGCCTGCCTGACGTCCCCACTGTGTCTGTGCTTGTTGTCGACAGTGAGCTGCTTTTGAGAACCTCTCATCCTGCCATGCACCGTTGGGGCCTCTCCGTCTCCAATGGTCACTTTTACCTCACGCTTTGGCCACCGCCCGCCGCGCTCTCTCACCCCCACGACTGGCTGCCACTGTGAACGTTAACCTCAGTCAAATGCATGCTGTCGGCTGCTTCTCTCTCTCTCTCTCTCTCTCTCTCACTCTCTCTCACTCTCTCTCACTCTCTCTCTCTCTCTCTCTCACTCTCTCACCCAAAGCACTGTGTTTACCAGAACTAAGTACATTTACTCAAGAGGTACTGCACTTGAGTTTACATGTTTTCCTACTGTGTACTTCTCCTCCACTACATGTATTTAATCCCTTCAGTTACTTCACAGATGAATGATGTGAAATATAATCAAGTGTTGAATCAGACTTTAGTTCCACCTGGAGTAAATCCACCAGCTACCCTGCAGTCTACAAAGTACTTCAGACTAGCTGCACCTTCACCAGCTTTGAGAACACTTTCATGATCAATCATTATAAAACATATCATATATATTATTCTGAAATGGACCAATCTGCACAACGACTACTTTCACTGTCTTTCACTATATTTAGATGAGAATACTTTTCTACTTTCACTTGAGTAACATTTTGAATGCAGGACTTTTACTGTAACAGAGTATTCCTACACTCTGGTACTTCTACTTGTACTCAAGTACAAGATCTGAGTACTTTTACTCAAGTACAAGATCTGAGTACTTCTACTTTTACTCAAGTACAAGACCTGAGTACTTCTACTTTTACTCAAGTACAAGATCTGAGTACTTCTACTTTTACTCAAGTACAAGTTCTGAGTACTTCTACTTTTACTCAAGTACAAGTTCTGAGTACTTCTACTTTTACTCAAGTACAAGACCTGAGTACTTCCACCCCCTGTGGTCATTAAGAGTGTGTCCTCCCATGTCCAGGAGAGAAGGATCCCCCCTCCCGTGCCAAAGAAGCCCCAGAAGGGCCACCCCCCCCTGGCTAGAGACCGCTCACCAGCTTTGAGAACACTTTCATGATCAATCATTATAAAACATATCATATATATTATTCTGAAATGGACCGATCTGCACAACGACTACTTTCACTGTCTTTCACTATATTTAGATGAGAATACTTTTCTACTTTCACTTGAGTAACATTTTGAATGCAGGACTTTTATTGAAACAGAGTATTCCTACACTCTGGTACTTCTACTTGTACTCAAGTACAAGATCTGAGTACTTTTACTCAAGTACAAGATCTGAGTACTTCTACTTTTACTCAAGTACAAGTTCTGAGTACTTTTACTCAAGTACAAGTTCTGAGTACTTCTACTTTTACTCAAGTACAAGATCTGAGTACTTCTACTTTTACTCAAGTACAAGATCTGAGTACTTCTACTTTTACTCAAGTACAAGTTCTGAGTACTTCTACTTTTACTCAAGTACAAGTTCTGAGTACTTCTACTTTTACTCAAGTACAAGTTCTGAGTACTTCTACTTTTACTCAAGTACAAGACCTGAGTACTTCCACCCCCTGTGGTCATTAAGAGTGTGTCCTCCCATGTCCAGGAGAGAAGGATCCCCCCTCCCGTGCCAAAGAAGCCCCAGAAGGGCCACCCCCCCCTGGCTAGAGACCGCTCTCTGGAGAGCTCTGAGCGCCAGCGTGTGGAGGCCAGAAAGCGCCTGCTAGCTGCCAAACGAGCGGCGTCCGTGCGGCAGAGCTCGGCCACGGAGAGCGCCGACAGCATCGAGATCTATATCCCAGAGGCTCAGACCAGACTATGAGACACTCGGATGCATGTCCTCACACACATGCCCTACACACTGTCCCTCCAGCACCCACCGGTAAGGCTCGGGTGCTAACATAACTTCGTTTTGTGCGGACTTCCCAAAATCACTGTGGGCTCAGTCTGGATAAAGAAATGTATATTTACAGTGTTTAATTTATTTATTTATGTATCTCCCCTCCCCTCCTCTCATTTCCTCCTCCCAGCTTTGATGTAGCAGTCCCTCCTCTTCCTCTCCCTCCTCCTCTTTCCCTCGCTGTCAACATCTTATAAATCCCTTTTTTGAAGTGGCCTAACACTACAGAGAAAGCCAGGTGTAGCACAGCTTCATGTTGTTATGTTTCAGGTGGGCAGCGTGTGTGTGTGTGTGTGTGTGTGTGTGTGTGTGTGTGTGTGTGTGTGTGTGTGTGTGTGTGTGTGTGTGTGTGTGTGTGTGTGTGTGTGTGTGTGTGTGTGTGTGTGTGTGTGTGTGTGTGTGTGTGTGTGTGTGTGTGTGTGTGTAAACATGCCATCACACACACAACGAGTGATAAAATCAAACGGAGAAACACCTATTGACTTATTTCTTATTTCTATTCAGCCAATGGGGACGAGTTATGAACTACGGAAGAGAATTAGGGCAAAAAAAGAAAAGTCAGAATTCTGAAAACTAATTTGAACATCTTTCTGTTTTTGGAAAATCTCAGAATTCCAATTATTTTTCACAAAATTCCAACTTTTTCCGCAGAATTCGAACTATTTCCGGTACGAGGTAAATTGAGTTTTCCATATAGGTAAAAAACTAAACTTACCTCCTAACCCGCTGCCCTGGCTTCGTAGCCCACCCCCCTCAGTCAAGGTACCTTCAGTGTTAGTGAGCGAAACAATCGGCCCTCTGTCTTGAAACAGGTTTTTCCAGCAGCCAGAGGTCAAAAGGTCAACAGGTCATCCTGCGCTCCTCAAGGTGAGCCGGAGCTGTCTTTGAGTCAGGAGCTGATTTTAAGCTTCTGCAGAGAGTGCCACGAACATAATCTGTGTGTGTGTGTGCGTGTGTGTGTGTGTGTGTGTGTGTGTGTGTGTGTGTGTGTGTGTGTGTGTGTGTGTGTGTGTGTGTGTGTGTGTGTGTGTGTGTGTGTGTGTGTGTGTGTGTGTGTGTGTGTGTGTGTGTGTGTGTGTGTGTGTGTGTGTGTGTGTGTGTGTGTGAGTCATTTGGAAAGGGCTTCCTCTTCTCTAGGTCAGAAGATTAAGGTAGCAGAATCAGCTAACTGGAAACACCGCCCATCATTCTCACTGAGCAACAACATATACAATATAACACGCGCATGATGACACCTGTATTGTTTTATAGACGGGTGTAATCCTTCTCTCGTATTGCATTTAAATTATTCTGACTACTACTACTACTACTGGTGGGTTTTTGGACGGCTTTGAGACTAAAGGACCGTTTCCTCCTCACTGCGTTCAAGCAATTATCAAACAAAAGATATCCGATTTGTAATATTTTGTATTTGTGTTTTAATTTATTCTTTCGGGAAAACAATGACTGTTTAAAGACATTGTGGTTATTATGATAATGCACTGACGACAAGGCCCTCATATTTTTAGTTTTTATTTATTCTGCAGCATGTCTTTTCTGTTCCAGCGATCAGCCTTAATTTCTAATATGATAGTCGAGCACAACAGCAGTCTCAGGGGAATATGTGTGTGAGTGTGTGTGTGTGAGTGTGTGAGACCCATGGCTTACTTTATATAACCCCTGTCACCAGAATAGGCCATGATCTTTAAAGAAAAGCACCCATGCCATCTTTTTAATGAACATCTCAGAGCGGTGCAGTGATGACAGATTTCTGAAGCTAGCATCACAACGGGATTTTACCATTGGATTTCAGTATATCGCAGGAATTAGCCACACGTTTCCGATACTTTCACGTTTTGTTCAGCAGGATAATCTCCACATATGAACACGTTGTGATATTTAAAGTGTTAATCGCTATCGCCAGAAGTATAAAGCTAACGCTAGGCTATAACCAAACTACATCACGGTCGCACGGCTGCACACCGCTAAGCTAAAGGCGGCTAATGTTTGTTAGCAACCGCCATTCTTAGATCTGGGGTATTTACTGACGTAGGAGAACAAAACGTGAAAGTATAAAAAACGTGTGGTCTGAAACTGCAGTTTGGACGTTTTTGGCACCTGTGGGCCACCGTACAAACTTCAAAACAGGCGAAGTGGTAAAATGTAATTCCTGGGTTTTCGGACTCATTCCTGCACCACTCCACCACTACTTCAATGTAACAAGGTATTTCTGTCAGCTGCTTGAATGTGGAGACAATCCTGAGCCAGTTTACCCCCATATTATTGTTTTTAAAAACAGAAATGCAGGACGTTGGTGTGAAGTCCAATCCTCTGTTTTGATCTGGGAAGAGTTTGGTGCCATTTGGATAATTCTAGGTACGGATATATATTCCTGTCCTTATTTAACGACTTCCTGATTGAGTGGCGTCTGTGAAGGAACTCAAGTGATGAAGTGTGGTATACTTTGTATTTCCTTTAGTTAAGTATAGAGAGGATGCATAATGAATAGATCAAACCTAATGCCATTTTATGTAGACGAAGCTCATTTGAGTATTTTTTACTTGTATTTGAATATGTCCGTCGAAAGGATTGACTTCTTATTTATGTTTATTATATTAACATATCAATATAACGCTCCTGGTATAGCAGGGAGGTAGAATGGTGGACACTCCAGCACTCCTGAAGCTTGTGATGTAGTTAAAGATTAAACATTTGTACATAAATGAATGTTTCCCTATGTAAACTAAAAAAAAAAAAACTATGAATATTAAGCAGATATACATTTTGTATTTACACTGTTGATGTTATGGCACGTGTATGAGCTCTTATCAGCATTAAAACAAATATATCATTGCCAGAACTTTGTCTTTCTTTTTCTGGGTGTTTCTCAATGTCGAGGACGCTTCCTTGGTAAGACATGTCCCTCCGAGTCAGGTCCTTCAGAGTGAGGCAAGCATTCGGAGAACGAAGAATGGAACAGGTTAGCAAGTGTGCAGGTGTGCGTCATATGAGAGGCCCCGCCTTAAATCTTCCTCCAAAGATTTGGGAAATTGGTCCGTGCGCAAAGCATTGTGGGGATTTTAAGACCGCGAAGGATACACTGGTGCATCCTCGAAATTTCCCGCAACGAAGGATTCAGTCCTCGGTAGAATTCCAAGCATCTGGACGTTGGAACAGTCCTTCGGCGGGATTCGATGACGTAGCATCCTTGAAATAGTGGCTCTGGAGGAGCCTTCCTTGACATTGAGAAACACCCTCCGTCTCCCCATTTGTGGACCCTGTGTCGACCTTTAACCTCAGAATTTGGGCTTTTTAAACTAATGGTCAAAATGTTTACATGTGGCCATAATGCTCTTCCATAATAAACAAGTGCTCTAATGCCATGCATGCTGAATGTACGCCAGTTTACAAAAGTCTTCCCTAAGCTGAGTATCTGTACCACTCATATTGAATATAAAATAATGCTATGTTCAAAGGAACTGGTTATTAGTGTATGAGCTCCTATCCCATTGGACAATATGCTGCTCCAAAAACAAGTAAACAATAATTAAAACAGATTTTGGCTGGTAATAAGTAAAATAATCTGCCAATAGATCAAGTGAAAATGTGCTTGGTAAGATTTTGTGGGATATTTAGATCAATCAGAACTTGTAATTAGCTGGGAAATCTTATTTTGAACTATATTTTACCAGGAAAATAAGCCTTAAATGCTCATAAGTGTTCTGTTTGCTGATGTTAGCTGGTGAGTTTCCAATAGAAATGTAATAGAAAACTTGTTTAGTGGGAATGCTGACACAGCATTCCAACTATCTGTTATGCTACGCACGAAATTCTTTATTATTTTGCACTACTTCTTCTCCCACATTGAACATCGCAGAAACTCCGTTCAAACATCAAAACGTTCAGCTCGGTCGGGATTCGATGGTTATTACTTTTCTCATTCATAACTTTCATAATTCCAGAGACACATCTCATAATACATCACATTTTTAACATGGAAGTCAATGGAGAAACTCTTCAGACTTCAACAATCTTCATGCAACTTCAACTGCTAACTGTTCCTCCATACTTTCACTCAGAACCCTCATTACAACTTTAAAATGTTACACATCTTTCTGACATTATTCGTGTAAAACAACTTTTAAATCTGATTCTTACTTTTAGAGATATTAAACATTGCTCAGACCTTGGTAAAGAGGTTTTCTTCAGATTTTAGAGTGTGTGATGTCACAGCAAGTGGAGGACAGATTGAAATTTGCCTTCATATTTTCTTTTTAAACTGCCATAATTCCCAAACCCTACATTCCTGAGACATAATTCTTCATGAGAAACGTAGGAAAACATCTCGTAGCTTGAAAGATAAAAAATAACTAAACAAAATGCCTCTTGAGGGCATGAAGTGACAAAAACGTTCAACATGTCTCCATTAAAGCCCATGGTAAATTCAGCCTCACCTTTCCCCACCACAGCAGCCGCACACCTTTAGTTAATCTGCCAAAAAGGCCACATCATTAACCCGAAAGTACACAAAAAGCACACTTCAGATGCTCAAGGTCCTTGACATGCTTCACGCTTTGAAATTTCACCGATATCTGTTACGGTTTTTTAACAAAACGTTAACATGTAAGAGGTTTATCTCTCATTCAGAACAATGAAAATGCTCTCCTCTCACTGATCACCATGGAAACCTTTGATCTCTGGACACCTCGTTAGCTCAAATATAAACACCTGTGTCATGGAACACGATGATGTCATAACTCCAACTGACATGCTCAGAGCAGCAGACTTCAGATAATTGTTAATGGTCCTGCCCTCAACAGCTCTACGTCAATTATTGGGTGTCATCATATGCCGTTTCCATGGAAACGCATCCCTCGCCATAAAAGACGATGTCGCTGTACATTAACTCCTATGAAAATGTTCAAAAAGTGCTCAAACTTCACATGTGTGCTAACAGTCCAGCCGTGAAGATATCTACGGGACAGTTTTGAGATTTCTTCAAATGCCGTTGCCGTGGCAACACAATACTCGCCATGAAACACGGTTTTCTCATAACTTCAGTGAAAATGCTCCAAACGGCCCAGAACTTCACAGGTTTGGTAACAATGCAGCCATCAACACATCTAAGCGTATTATGGGATGTCATCAAATGCCGTTGGCATGGCGACAGATAATTCGCCATCAATTTAGTTCAAAAGTTTAAATATTCTGCTGCTTTTCCAAGCCTTTTTACTTTCTTTTCTTCTCTCATCACACATTCAAGCCCCCAGTGTTCATGTATCATTTCAATCTAAATTCTTCACTGTCTTCTTACACATTACATTACAGCATAGCAGCTTTTCAGCATAAAGCATTCCCACTAGCAATTTCTTCAGGAATTGCATTCTTTCATCTGAGATCCAACTCAAAATAAGACGCTTTCAAGAGTTTTTACTTAACAACACAAGATGGATTGTCGACAAACAAGACCCTACATCTCACTGCATTCTTAAGTTATGATGTCTTATATCAAATGTAAAGACTAGATATTAGGCAAACAAACTGTGCACGATTTAAACGTTTTTGTAGTGAAACAAACATATCTTTGCCAGAACGTTGTCTTTCTTCCCTTGTCTCCACATGTGTTTCCAATTGGAATATAATCAAGCAGATTACAAGGCCAGCCTGGTGTGTTTTCAGGGCTTTTCCCTCTTCCGCAGGGGCGGGACCCCGTAATTATGCATCTCTTCTGGCCTTGGTTTAGCCCGACGCTGCTGTACGTGCAGCTCCTTGGGATTCGTCGCTCACACATCAGTCGGGGAGGATGACCTCAGCGACCAGAGTTCAGGAGGAGGGGGAGGGGGGGTCTGCGGAAATGTGTCTTTGTATAAAATCTGACTCAGGGCCACCGTGGTGGGCTTCAAATGCCCACTGAGTGCCTGGAGCTCTGTTCAAACCCTGATTAGAGTCCCAGAGACTTGACCTAACCTCTAACGGCCGACAAAAGGTGGAGGAGTGGAGAAGCATGTGTTGACATCTGAGTAAATCTAAGTATTTAGGCCGTGTTGGAAGAAGTACTCCCTTTACTTAAGTTAAAGTACAAATACTAAGTCCATCACTCCCGAATGTTCGTATTGTTCATACTTGTTACTGTTTTTATGGCATTTCAGATGGACACACTTAAGATGTACAATTACTGTCTTGAAAAAACACTGTTATTGTTTGCTGCCAAATGTCAATACAAAATATATTACACACAAAAAAATAATAAAGTACAAATACTATGGTCTTAAAGTACTCTACTACAAGTAAAGGTCCTGTTTTCAACATTGTAATTATGTAAAGTACTCATTCTGCAAATTCGCCCATTGCAGAATTATATAAAGTACTATCAGCTAAATGTCGATGTGTAATTGTAGGACATATTATTCTGAAAAGTTCAGACACTACAAGTTAAAGTCCTGATTTTAAAAAGTACTCCGGATAATATGAAGTAGAGAAGAATTATCAGCAAATGTACTTAAAGTAGTAAAAAAAAGTACTCGTTATGCAGAATGGATCTTTCCAAAAACCTATTCTGAAATGTGCGGAATGAGTACTTGTTGTACCTTTAAGTATATTTGGATGCTAATACTTTTGTACTTAAGTTACATTTTTAAATCAGGGCTTGTAATGGAGTATTTTAAGACCATAGTATTTGCACTTTAACTTCAGTAAAGGATCTTCCACCACTGAGGCACATGTATAAAGTGAAAGGTTGTGTGTGTAAACAACAGCCCCCATTGAGCCATGAGCCTCGGCAGAGGAACAGCTGTCCTGCTGGCCTTCAGAGAGCAGCGCTGCGTTGGAAACTGACTTACATCGACTCCATTGAGATGCAGGAGCACATAAAGCCCCGCTGGCAGGAACTGTTGACGTCTGCCGTTTGCTGGTGCTAATTTATGCAGGATTATGCTAATTGGCGGGAGCTGTTGTGGAGCCTCTCACACACAGAGGAATGTCTCTGTAACGGTAGTGTGTGGAAAGGCATGCCAACTAAACTGATTCTGACTGTTTATTTACCGACTCGACACACCTTATCCCGAAGTGATGAGTCAGTAAGCTTAAGGAGGCCCTACTTCCTTCTCCTGTACTGTGTTTTGTCAATGATCTGTAAAGGCTAAAACCTCAAAGTTCTTGAACATAGTGACATCCCATCCGAGTGCTCAAAAACATTGTAAGTGATAGGCTAAGGGGCGGGACATGTTTAGGCGGTTTATCAATCATACAATATAGTAGTATGAGATAAATTAAGAGCTTTTTGAAGCATGGAGAAATGTCACAGTAGAGCAGTGGTTCTCAAAGTGGGGGGCGCAGAGGCATGACAGGGGGGGGCGCGACAGACCAGGAGGGAAAATGGTAATTAAAAAAAAAAAAGATTAAAAAACATATTTTGAAAAAGTATTGATTCGAAAATAATATGATACAGTACTATTACGTCTGGGTCTCTGTGTTTCATTAAAGCTCTGTGTGTGTGTGGAACGAGCCATTGATATTGTAAAATATCCATAAAGAAAAAGTAAATCTGTTTCCAGTTCTGTTTCAAATGGGTGTTGAGAGAGGTATCCATAGATCTCTCAAAGTGCACCAGATTGATGCTTTTGACTTCAATATGTAAACATCTTCCCGGGGGAGCATGCCCCCGGACCCCCCTATGTGAGGTCCACACACCACCTATAAAAATAGCACTTGACCCCTGCTTACACCTATATGCCGTGAGCTGATTATCGAGCCTTCATTGTAACAGTCGGGGGTACGCTGTGTGTGTGTGTGTGTGTGTGTGTGTGTGTGTGTGTGTGTGTGTGTGTGTGTGTGTGTGTGTGTGTGTGTGTGTGTGTGTGTGTGTGTGTGTGTGTGTGTGTGTGTGTGTGTGTGTGTGTGTGTGTGTGTGTGTGTGTGTGTGTGTGTGTGTGTGTGTGTGTGTGTGTGTGGAGTGTTGCAGTAGAAAGTTCCACTGTAGCGCCCGGTACCTTAATGGGAAACCCTAAATGTTTGAGCACCCTCTATGAAACGTCAAGCTACCCCACAGCACCCCCAAAAGAAATCTCTGGTGCCGCCACTGAGCCAGACTACCACTGCAGTAGAGAGTAGACACTACATACTGATACAAATGTCCTCTTTAAAGTATCTTCTTCCCACCTTCACAAATTAGCATATGTAAATACCACACGGTGGATTCTGAGATGTAGAAAAACAAAACTTTATTTGAATCCCATGTGACCCCTATTTGCCACAAGCATTGCACAGTATGAAAAAGGAAATCACATCATTGGGCATCATGTCACAATAACTATACACATGGTTCTATAATACATGGAAATGCTTTTTTTGGTGATTTCACAAAATGCTGTCTTTGTCAGCAAATGCCGAAACAAAAACATCTGTAGTGTTTTAACGTTACAGTCCACTGGCCGTCGTTTCTCCGCGGAGCGATGGGATGGAGGCTCAGTCTAAGAACCTGCTACATTGGTCATCTGAAATATCCCTTGATGGGAAAAAGAGTATAAAAAAAAGCACTGGAGTTTCTTTTAAAACAGCTAAATAACAAAATAAAACTATACTTGTACTCATGAAAACATTTACTACAGTAGTGAATATGTTTGTCATAGATGAAGTATGTTTAAGACACTGAGATGACCTTCCTCTGCTTTTAGTGTGCAAACAAACGAGGCAAACCGAGCACGAACTCATCTGTGAAATGTACAACAGTAAACGTGTGCGGACGCGACTAACTCCTTCTCCGCTCCCTAAAACGATATAATGGAAAGACGTAAGACAGGCAGCATTTCTCTGATAACATTTTTGGTCCCTGTGTGCAAATAAGATACACATGTAGTAGATAACATACGCATGTATTTGAAATGAATAAACAGCCAAGGCACCTCGATACAGTCAATAAAAAACTCGTCAATTTGATTGGTTTACCAAAAATAGAAATGATCAGGCTTTCGTATGGATTTGATCTGCAGACAAAGTCACGGAGGAGACCAGAAGTCACCGAGGAGACCAGAAGTCACCGAGGAGACCCAAGTCACCTAGGAGACCCGAAGTCACAGAGGAGACCAGAAGTCACCGAGGAGATCAAAAGTCACCGAGGAGACCCCGAAGTCACCTAGGAGACCCGAAGTCACCGAGGAGACCAAAAGTCACCGAGGTGACCCGAAGTCACCGAGGAGATCAAAAGTCACCGAGGAGACCCGAAGTCACCTAGGAGACCCGAAGTCACTGAGGAGACCAAAAGTCACCGAGGAGACCAAAAGTCACCGAGGAGACCCGAAGTCACCGAGGAGATCAAAAGTCACCGAGGAGACCCGAAGTCACCTAGGAGACCAGAAGTCACCGAGGAAACCCAAAGTCTGGACACAAAGTCACTTTCTTTCCTCTTCTTCTGCGCTTTAAGACACCAGCTGTTTGGCCTGCTGCTCCATCTCTGCAGCCCGTTTCAGGGCAACATCCACAAGGAGCTGGAAGCCACTGAAGTCCTGTGTGAGGTCCGGGGGGGTCGGGGGGGGCGTGTTGAAGAGCCCGCTGCGGGGGCTCAGGTTCCCCTCCATGCCCGTGAGCATGGTGGTAGCGGGGGGGGGTTTAGGGCTCCCTTCGTCATCCTGGCACCGGAGCAGCGCCTGAACCTGCAGCAGCTCAGAGTTCATCATCGTCACCGAGGGGACGGGCTGCATCGCCGCGGTGACAGTGGTGTGACAGATGACAGACGGGCGAATGGGGAAAAGAGATGGAGACGGAGACGGAGACGAGGAAGTCGGAGACGAGGAAGGTGACGTCATCTTCCTCAGGACTCCTGGGACGTCGAATATGGAGGGGCTTAGCACCCGCTGGTCGTAGTTCTCCTCCTCCGGACCCCCTGCTGGGCTGCCGTGCTTCGGAGACTGCGAGCTGTCGGAGAAGCTGTCCCCGCCTTTGCTGCCTTTCCGTGAGATGGTGAACTGGTTGGGGTCTTTGCCGTCTTTCCGCAGCATCTCTGGGAGGAGTCGCCGCCGAGCGTTAATGAACCAGTTGCACACCTGCGGGAGAGAAGACAGAACACGCTGTGAGAAACGTGCACGGATCACTGCTGACATGCAGGTGCACGAGCCCCAGGTGAAGATCCACACCTGGGTTTCACAGAGGCATCTACTGCGTACACCGGAGGCATGGATCTCACAACATTAGCTTATATTTTCTACTTTTTTGTAATGCCATTTTATTTCTATTGACATTTGAATTTGTGCGATGCAAAAAATGCCCCGAATTGGGATCAGAAAAGTACTTCTTATCTTATGGCTAAATATTATTTAATAGTTACATATCAATGCTCTTGCTGTTGTTGTTTATTGTTGTTGTTTAAAAGTACAATCAGGTTTGTACTAGTTTATATTTGTGTTGTCGGTAGTGTTTTGTAAAGTCGCCCTCTCTCCCACACACAGGTGTTTACGATGAGACCATATCCGCATGCGAAGAACAGAAGAACCTGAATGACTAATAAACATCCACTTTGTTAGCGTCATGGCTCCCACTCTGAAAAGAGACTCCTTTGTGCCGCTGCAATCAGAGTCTCTCCCTGCAGGCTAGTTGTAACTGGCTCACGGAGACTCCATGTCAATGACTCTGCATTGTTCCCAGACAGCTGGGATGGAGGGAGGGAAATTCCTGCCCTGGAAACTGAGCCAAACCCACAGCGAGGGAAGCGAACGGGAGACACTTCACTCACACCGTCTCGCACCCTCTCAACACCAAGCTGCTTGTGGATGACCTTCACCTCTGTGTGTGTGTCATGTTGTGCCGGTCACCTCGACAGGAAGTGACTCAGTCCCTTGTGATGTTGTCAGAGTGTGTACCTGTAGTGTCGAGAGCTGAGTCTGCTTGGACAGCAGGGCTTTCTCCTGCTCCGAGGGGTAGGCGTTGTATCGGTGCTCGTACAGCCAGTCTCTGAGGATCTGCACGGACTCTTTGGGTAGATTCCCCCGCCGCTTCCTCTTCCCGTTGCTCCCCGAGCTGGACGACAGATCCAGAGGCGCGTCCACGCTGTCCTCGTCGTCCGTCTCGCTGCCCGAAAGCATCATCAAACCTGAGCGAGGAGAAAACACGGCATGAGACAAAAGGATATGTATCCTCGAAGCGCTGTGCCGCAGCCATTCGCCAGGCTGTCTGGGAGGCAGCTGATGTGTCAGAAGCAAGCTGTCAAGTTCAGCCATGTGATTCATATAGGGAGCGGGAGGGGGGGGGGGAGGGGGAGGGAGGAAGGAAGGAAGGAAGGAAGGAAGGGGGGAGACGTCACAAAGGCTGGTCTGATGCTCTGTCAGTTATAAAACCTGCCTCAACAAATACAGCCGTTTGACTCAAAGCATGCTGG
This sequence comes from Pseudochaenichthys georgianus, assembly GCF_902827115.2. Taxonomy (NCBI): domain Eukaryota; kingdom Metazoa; phylum Chordata; class Actinopteri; order Perciformes; family Channichthyidae; genus Pseudochaenichthys; species Pseudochaenichthys georgianus. Next base: position 31,441 of record NW_027263078.1, on the reverse strand, counting down.
GATAAGTAGCCAGGCTGACCTCAAGAAGCAGCCTCTGCGTGGAGGAGGCGAGGTAGTGTCTGAGAGAGGCAGCACAGTTTCTTATTTCATTTGGAGCAATCAAAGTCAATCATGATCAAACAGGATTTAGGCCTTTTGGATTACATTGAATGGAAAAGGGGGGGGGGGGGTAAGCCTTCTAATTAACTGCTAACACTTTGATCAGATTTTAAGTCAGGCATTTAGGTTAGTGTTCCTCATATGGTGCAGAAAGACTTTTGGATCATGTTGTAAAAAGTCCAAATGGCACAACGTAAAAATATTATTATTATTATTATATGTTGTTTATGTCACTTGTACGCGTGTACACAGGCTGTTTACAGTGAACAGCAGCACATACGCCATTGAGAGAATGCAGAAAGTAGATCCAGAGGCTATTTAATACAGTGGAGCAAAGTAGTGGGAAAGCAGTCCGAAAGTTCCCAAAGTGAGCGCGGCCAACAGGATGAGGTAATTACGCAGCAGGCTGGAGGAGGGGGGAGGGGAGACCTGTTGCAAATCAGCGTCTCCAGACTAAACAAAAGAACCAGGGCTGCGTGCTTCTTTGTATGCAATTCAAAAGTTTCTACACGCAAAACAGCGAGTTCTCCACAAAACTAACCCGCCCTGAGCCGTCCTGGTTTCACACAGGGGGCAGAAAGTGAGTTTTAAAGCCGCCAAGACGTTGCTTTTGTGAGTTTAAACAACTTGTAAGGGGCTTTCTATTGTGTGAGCTCTGCACCACGAGGTCCCTGAACGCAACTTCCCACAATGGGGTCAGGATGAACACTAGCCTACTTTCGGATTTGGAGACATCTTTTTCAAACGGAAAAGGTGTTTCTGCTCGGAAGGCAGTTTAAAGATGCTAGCGACCGATGTATTTGTGGAAATGTAACCCTGCAAACTCCTAAAAACTCACCAGTCAGCAAACTTTGACTCGTAGCCTCGCTTTGCTCCAACTTCGACACAAATGTAGCCACTTAAATCCGCGTTCAAACTCAAATAAAACCGCTCGGTTATTCCAGTTTTCGCATTTTACGCGAGCTTTAAAGTTAGCCTAATCACAAGGCGACACGAATGACAGGGGAAACAACACGCGTGGCGACACGGCCGTGTGTTATTGTGTCAAAACGTGAAGAAAGCCCAGGTAGAGACGCAGAAATAATACACAAACCTAGCTTAATGCACTTTTGACAACGCGCCAGCACATGGCAGAAACAGCCCCTGTCATGTCTGGAGAGGAAACAATAGACTGCATGGTTTGCATATGAGGAGAAACTGCTCTGTTAGCCCCCTCGCTCTGCGTATATACACTCCATTCCACTTTGGTTCAGTTAAAAAGCTTCCACCGTACCTTTTTTCGTCTTCATCTCGCTCCAAAAATGCCCACTTTTTCCCGGTGACGCGCAGAGGGAAATGGTCTTTGTGTGGTGTTTCTGCTCCAGAAATCCACAGCGTGTATCCGAATAACCGAAAATCCTTATTCATGAAAAGGCGCGTGTTCCCCCTCCGGTTTTCTTTTCATAAACCTACTTTGTGCTGGCGGTTACCTGAGATCTGCGCGTCTCTCCAGCGCCTCTCATTGACTGTGTTTGATCCTGGCTGACAGCTATCTTTGACAGCTGCGTGACTCAACCAGAGATCCTCCCACCAAAACCTCTGACATCAGCATGGTGATCCACTGACATGGATACAGTCTGTTCCTGCTGCAGACCCCCCCCCCTAACAAGACACCATGTATATTACATTATGAACCGCAGAAAGACGTTGATTTAGGCGGGCACAATGATAACAACAACAACAACAACAACGGGCTGCTGGAGGAGCACTGCGGACCTCGTGGTGACATATCACACACACCGGTGTAAAACACTCTATCATTGCAGGCGATGCGTTTAACGTGTTTTGAGTGCTAATACGATTAGCTCTTTTCTGTTGTATCTCCCTTCAGTATTTCTGCACATCATACAGAATTATCGACTGCATTTTCGTGCTTTTTGCAATATTTCCAGTGTTTACGTCATCTTAAAATCCGTTTAATCACAATATAACCGCGGATTTATATCATGTGTACAATAATAATGTTATCACAACTGCACTTTCCTCATGTTGACACTATATTAGCGGGTATCATTGTGTTGCTTCCTTTGAGGGACTGAATCACGGGTATCTTGTTGCAGATTGTGATTACTCTCCTGTTTGGTATTCAGTAGGCTAATACCAATTAGCCCTTTTTTATTGTATTTCCCTTCAGAGTTTCTGCACATCATGCAGAATTATTACGTGCTTTATTCAGTATTCCCAGTGTTTATGTCAGGTTAAAATCCATTTTATCACCACATAATCGGGTATAACAAGGCATTATATCGTGTTTACCATCATCATTTAAATACTACTGCACTTTTCGGTCTTATGTTTTAGCGTTTATCGTTTTATTGCATTCTCATAGTGACTGAATCATGTTTCCTTGTGTTTTTGTCGTTGATATTGTGATAATCTCACCGACTGTTGCTCCAATTTCTCGCTAAAATGAACAATACTAGCTATAAAAACAAAGTAATAAGGTTATACGGTAGTGCTATTTGGAGCCAAGCGTCCAGCTGGAGGTTAGAGCAGCGGTTCAGGTTTCTAAAGACAACAGAAGAAGGATCAATGCTCTCATTTGTATTCCCCGCACAGCCCTGCGGCAGCTGCTGCTGGAGCCTCTGCAGCCAACAGACAGGAGCCAGCTCTATATGTGGGGAAATGGCGCCCCCGTGTGGCTGTTCGTGGTACTGCAATACCACTGCAATACCACTTGGTAAACACAGGACGCCCCCTGGTGGTTGTTGTTGTGTAATGCAACTCAACATGACGTGTGTAATGAACAATACCGACAGACCTAAAGGTAAAAATAGTGTGAAATGTTATAATAAATAATATTTCGTCCAGTTCTGAAATAATAAATTGCTTAAATGTCTTCACTAAAGAGGCCCATGCTAAGTAAAGAGGGTTACTTTAAAAATGTACTGAGTTACAATTACTAGTTATCTAATCTGGGGATATTATTATTATGTAAGACAACAGAACAATGTTACCTTAGAAAAGAAGAAACCAATATATTTCAGATATAGGTTCACCTGCTGAACAAATGAAGCCGATTCAGGCAGTAGTGTTACAGAACAGTACAGCTGACAGAGAGGAATAATAGTTCTTGTTTTTTAATTAAAGGTTTACTCTAAAGCTTCATAACTGATTGAACAGCGGTAGCTTATATTAAGCCCTCACAGTGATTGTGTTTCGACCAGCTGAAACAGTCAGTGTTATAAATAGAGACTGAGCAGGTTCGGCATGCAGCGGCCTGCTGTTGTGCCAAGCGCACATATTTTGTGCCATTTTTGGTTTAGTATCCGGCCTCTGACTCTCTGAGAGGCTTAAAGACACAGCGAGAAAGAACACGGGAGAATTTGCCCTCAGAAGAATAGGGATTAACTTGAGAAACGTTGCTATTTTCAGACCGAACTAAGAAGGAATGCTTGTATACCAACACTTTACTGCGGGCAAAACTGTGTTTAACACTTAAATGATTATTATATTAATACGTTGTTAGTGTTTTATAAGAAGGGCTAGATCGAATTGTATGGATTTTAGTTGTAGTACGAGTTAATTGTGTCGAGAAATTCATTATTAGTTCCCCCTCAAGTCAAAATATGAACTAATGAAACGTTTTTCTCAAAGTGAATTGAGTAATTAGGAGGTATAAAGAGTTTATTTAGATTATTTAACGTCCTTTTCATACTTCCCAACTACCTCTGCTTTTGTCCAAATGTACGTTTTAATGGTAGTTTTTATTTGCTTATAATAAATAACGTTTGCCACTTTCTTCCCCTATTTTTGTGTGGTTTTTTTGGTGCTATTTCAATGCATTTCAGTTTTTCACATCATGCTAGAAATCAGTGGACTGTGACTGTGACACATCAAACCCCTCACATTAGTGGAGAGCTCAAACTCTGACGCACTGACCTCAGATTGGAGAGCTGCGTCAACGCGCATACCAACAGCATGAAGGCAACCGGAAGTTAGGCTGTTTAGATTTTCAAAATAACTTTGTGTATATAGAACTTTTCACACCCAAAGGTAACTCGGAGTGCTTTACAAACCGAACACAGAGACAATTAAAACCCATTCTTATCTCCAGCTTCACTAGAGTAATATCTTTGATTAAAAAAACACTTAAAGGTGGGGTAGGTAAGTTTGAGAAACCGACTCGAGATCGCTAGAATTTCAAAATACACAACCGGAGAAAATCTGCCACTTCCTCACAGAGCCCCTCCTCCAACACACACGAACGCGCACATGACCAATGAGGGCACGAGATAAGTTTGTGCCCCGATGGAAGGCTGACAGGCAGGTAGGCCATCCAATCGATTGGTTGTACTTTTTACAGTATTACGGCTTCTACAGATGAAAATATGTTATAGATTTTTTGTCAAAGCACTTCAGATATTCATTGCTATCGGGATGTTAAGAGCATTCCATGGAATATAACAAAAAGTGTATCTCGAGCCGGTTTCTGAAACGTAACTACCCCACCTTTAACACAGGACTCATTCAAACAGGATGAAAACATATCATACATTTACAAAAATAAGAAAAATTACGTGACATATTTGTATGCATTTTATTTTGACAACCAAACGGAAATAGTGTTTCATGGAGTCTAACTTGACAGTTGATCAGACCGTGTTTTGTTACGGTTAAGTCTAAAATTAGGGAGGCGCCCCGACAGCAAGTGACGCAACAGTCTAAACCTGCTCGTCTGAGCGTGAATGGTGTCGGGACTCAGGACCATGGACACCACAACTCCGCTGTTGTTGATGTCATGGAGGGTATTTTTAGATGTTGTTGTCATGTTTCTGTAACAGCCGTTCAGTATAAAGGACTCCTTCAAGATGCAGCTGTACAACAGTGCGCTCACACACTTCCCGAGGTCGTCTCACAAAGTTACCATAACTTTACTGACTCGGTCTGAGCGACGGAACTCCTCTGACGCACCCAAAGCAGGACTTACGCACCAAAGCGCCACTTCTCCAAACACTGGTCCGGTGAGAGACTCTTCCGCAAACATGCCTGCGTTTTCCTGCTACGAAGCTTCATCAATTAGGCCGGTTTACTTCACCTCCACTGCTGAGATATCCATCCGCAGACCTGATGGATTGGAGAGGTCTGTGCCAGTCCATGTCGTGAGGGAAACCAAGACCAAGCCTCCCGTGTCTCCAAATGGGGACAGTTTCCTGTGTGGTGACTCTGATGTGATCGAGGACCTGATGGATCATCTGAGGAATGGCAGGGATGAGTGCAAACAGCTGCTTCGAGATCAAACACACCGCATCTGCAGAGAAGACAACGAGAGGGAGTTTGGGAATTCCAGCGAGGATGACACCGTGTCTCAATCTCCTGTCAGAAGCAAAGGCTGGTCCTTACGTGAGGAGGAAGTAGTTCCCCTTAGAGGAGATCGTCGTGCAGACCTCATCCTGGATGATGTTAAGGATCTGAGCCATGGCGTGCCAGCACCCGGTGAGAAACGGGGCTTTGAGCTCAGCGTCCTGCAGGACTCCCCCCCACAGAAGCACCCAGACACGGGCAACAAAGTGACCCGGTACCTGGCCGAGGTGGAGAAACAGAACAAGTACCTCCAAGGGGAACACAAGTACAGGTACCACATCATTCCAGATGGCAACTGCCTGTACAGGGCGGTGTGCAAAGCCACCTTCGGGGACCAGGCGAGGCACGGGGAGCTCAGGGAGCAGACGGTGCACCACATCGCCGACCACCTGGAGGAGTTCAACCCCATCATCGAGGGAGATGTCGGGGAGTTCCTCATCAACGCGGCACAGGACGGCGCGTGGGCCGGATACCCCGAGCTGCTCGCCATGAGCCAGATGCTGGACGTCAACATGCACCTGACGACAGGGGGGAGTCTGGAGAGCCCCACCGTGTCCACCATGGTGCACTATCTCGGGGAGGAGGACGTGTCCAAGGTGTCCGTCTGGCTGAGTTGGCTGAGTAACGGGCACTACGACGTGCTGCTGGATCAGAGCCTCCAGAACCCGGAGCACGAGGAGTGGTGCAGGCTCTCCCAGGTGCAGAGGAAACGAGACGAGGAGCTGGCGAAGTCCATGGCCGCCTCGCTGTCCAAAATGTACATTGAGCAAAATGGAAGTGCGTGAGAGAGTTAAAGGACAGATGCTTGGGTTCTACATGCTTGACATTATTTTTTTATAAGGTTTATATCGTAGGGGGGAAAGGAAGTGCAGTGCACTACTTTGGTTTTGTATAATGCCCACTTATTGGCAGTGGTTTGAAAGTGCGTGATGGTGTGGGTTATGTTGGACGCGTGTTTATCGGCCTCTTGTTGGCAGGCTGGATATTTTTCTATCATGTTTCTGCTTCGTGGACAGACGGATCTAGTTTGCTGTGTGTCTATAGCTACTGTTTAATACTCTCTTTTGCACAAAGGTCACATCAGACAAGTCCAGAGTTTGATTTGTGCCATATTGTTTCTATTATTCCAGTTTCTTTTTCTAGGCTTTTGACAAAATATCACAAATAAAGTTTTGAGGAAACCTGATTGGACGCCATGTTTGATTTCAAATCTAATCTCAAACCTCATCTTGGACGCGTTGCTGCAACGGGATCCTTATATTACATCACAGGTTTGTGTCCTGCTGTCTTTATAGCATGCAGTGACTCAGGAGCCATTCATCCAGGCCAGGCTGCAGGATCAGCGACTGGTGTCCTACGCAGATCACTTCCGATGAGTCAAACCTATATCGAAAGTGCAATATCATAGCATTCTTTTGCTGCATATTTAACTTTCATGATAACCCTCTGACAGAAGTAAAAACACATCTTATACTTCTTTATTCTTGTATTTGTTTGATAAAAGTCACGAGAAGTAATCCGGTTACTTTACTACATAACTACATTTTTAATTCGCCTTGGCAACTCGGATGCAGTACAAACAAGCTGGGAAAACAACATTTTTAATTAATGTACACATCCAGCAGCTACATAGCAGGTATCAATTAGCATTAGCATCCAATTAAAGTCTCTTGAGGACACTCCTGAGGACATATCCTGCTCACCATGGAGGACTGCTGTTTGACTCTGAGCAGGTTTTCCCCTTCATGATTTAAAATGTATTGAAGAGGCCTGTCTTCGTAGTTGCTGTCCATCAGCGAAGTATATACTTTCCTCCAGTTATTGTGGATTAATATCATATGCAGTGATGGAAGAATTATTTTACTCATTAGCTATTTACTTTTTCTTAATGAACAATATCAATGCAGGGATTATTGTAACCGAATATTCTAATTTACTCGGCGTCAAAATAACAAAAAAAATCACAATTAAAGGCAATAATAACAATTATAGTTCATACAACATTTAATTTGACAATTTACTAGTGGTACCGAAGTGGGTCGAGATGCACGGGCTGATTTTTAGCCCCAGTCCGCCCCTGGCTCTCTGCTATAATTATTATTTGTGTCCACCTCCTTTCTGACGTTTATTATAAGGCCAACCTTCTGATAGCGTTTCACTTTTCCTCCACTAGGTGGCGGTGTAGCCTCTCATATACATTTAAGCAGATTGACTTTATTATAAAAGGAAATGTATATCAATGTATTATCCTACAGAACAGCACAGTTTACAAGAATAGATAACATCTGATCCTTTTACAACATATGTTCTTTTTAGGTTTTAACTAACATTGTAATCCTGCTAGTAATCCCAAATTATTTAGAAATGAAACAGTAATCTGATTTCTTTTATGTAATTTTAAGGGAATACAGTTACCTTTTGTTGTACCCTGTTAATCCCGTTACCTGTAACACATGTTTCCCAAATCAGTTTCCTTTAACTTCGTCATGGGTTGAAAGCTGTGCCGTTATGACGTCACCCTGCAGTCATGTGGACTTCAGGGGTGAACACAAAAAGTTTGTATATTTTTTTTCTTAATGCAGGAGGAGAGAAGGAGCCTCTTCCTGTTTCAGAGCAGAGGTGAGAGTGGACCGCAGTCCTGGCGCGCACACACACACACACACACACACGCACACACACACGCACACACACGGAGCAGCAGGACCACCGGTGTGTGTGTGAAGGAGTGTGTCGGTGGCTGAGTCCACATCAGAGAGATTCACCGCGTGTGTGGAAGTTACTTTCAAACAAAACGGGAGAAGATGTCGGGACACCGGGTGCAGTTCGCCGACCTTCCCCCGAGCAAAGGCAGCCCCACATATCACAGTAAGTCCTGTAGTTCGTATTACCGTAATTACTCCGGTACGTACGAGTCATGTGTGTGTGGAAGTCCCGGAGTTGTTGGCTGTTTTCACGGGTTCCCCCTCTGCAGCTGTCACAGGGTGAAAGTAGCCAGAGTTGGAGAAGCCTAATACAGGGTACTACGAAGAGTTGAATGTGTGTTTTATGTCATGTTATTAGCTCTGGCTCCAGTAACCTTGGATCACATGATAATACTTCTCAAAATAGCCAAGAAAAAAGAATAAATGTTAGATTTTCTTCTAATTCTAAATGCATAACTTATATGTGCTGCCTCGTGTTTGATGCAATGTACCAGTTTCACACTCTTGTCTGCGTGGTGTGAGTATGTAGTGACTGATGCCCCTCACCTGCCTCTCCATCAGCGGAGACCCTCTGCTGCCCGCCTATCTGAAGTGGCAGATGCCCTTCACTAACTTTTCATATCCTGACTGAGTGTCATGCTCCTCCTGCTCGGTACTGCTCACCTTGAGATGCGTTCAATGACCCCTACAGTCTGTAAAGTGGTTGTTATGGAGGAGCATTCAGGGCTTGCATACTTTTGATTGAAGTGGTGGTCTACAGAGGTGACTGTGGACACTTCTGCTGCGGCACAGAGAAGCTGATTGACTATAACATGTATATCCCACTATATTCATTTCCTGCTTTTACTCCGTTAAGGCCTGAGTATCTCCTATTGGTTGTTTGAGGATGTGACTGTGCAGGCTTCTTCCGCAGTGAAGGCACGACAGCACGAGACGCAGAGAAGCTGATTTTAGTAACTAGATATTGTATTTCCCACAATAAGTATATTCAGTGTCCTTCACGGTGTCATGTGCTGAGTAGCCTATTGGACATCACCCTGCAGTCACGTGGACTTGTGTATTAGAGTTAGTATTTGGGATGTTAGTGGCGGCTTAAGGATGTGACTGCATGCTTCTGCTGCAGTGCATGCACTACAGCGTGAGACAAGAGAAGCTGAGCCCATCTCCATAGCGACAGCTTGAGTGACAGGACACGTGAGGAAAGACGCAATGGAAAATTGCCAGTTTTGCTGCAAAGCCGTGTGTGTGTGTGTGTGTGTGTGTGTGTGTGTGTGTGTGTGTGTGTGTGTGTGTGTGTGTGTGTGTGTGTGTGTGTGTGTGTGTGTGTGTGTGTGTGTGTGTGTGTGTGTGTGTGTGTGTGTGTGTGTGTGTGTGTGTGTGTGGGTGTGTGTGTGTGTGTGTGTGTGTGTGTGTGTGTGTGTGTGTGTGTGTGTGTGTGTGTGTGTGTGTGTGTGTGTGTGTGTGTGTGTGTGTGTGTGTGTGTGTGTGTGTGTGTGTGTGTGTGTGTGAAAAGTGCTGGGCTCAGGTTGTATGCAGGACATGATGCAGCTTCAGCAACACACACCACACACACACACACTCTGACTCAGCTCATCCTCATGCTGCTGTCCAGATGCAAGTGACAGTGGGGTCAAGTTTCAGTCTCTTCTCTCTCTCTCTCATGTTTTGTTGCCTTTGCCTACCACACACACACACACACACACACACACACACACACAGGCGTGGTCAACACACCACACAGTACGCCAGGCATTACAGGTGCAGGTATTCCTTGTCCCATGTCTCAGTCTCGTGTCCTTTGGAGTGTTCACGTTGCCCTCGTGATGACTGCCCGGCTGCTGTCAGTGTCCCTTCGTCAGGAGGCAGTGTCACCATGGCTACCATCACTCCCACAGCCCACGTGAGTTCCTGCCAGTGTAGGAATGATAACCGCAGACTGCGTCTCTCAGGATGCACACGGTGTCTGTCCCAGTGCTCGGTTAAAAAGAAGGCTCGTCTCGTCCACTTGGAAATAGTCGTGAAGGTGAGGAACAAGCGTGGCCTTAATTCCCTCAGACATGTTTTCTATACATACTGTTCGTCTTCTCCGTGAGGAAGGTGTGAGATGTCACGGCTGCTTGTCACGTTGGAGATGCTGATCACATCGGATAGGCACTTGAGAGGATCCTTCTGCGAACAGCCGGGCCCCTGAGACGCTAAACAGCTGTGTTCACAAGCCGGTCCCTGAAGGACTCTTAAAGTGTAAAACACAAAGATGGAAGTGTTCGCTGTGGCCTCCTGTGCCCCAGATTGATATGCTGTTGTTGTCGCTCCGCAGCATCCTTGAGTTAATATCTAGCTTTGTTATTGGAATACTGAGCATACTTCCAAGCATCAGACATAAACAGAACGCCTGTCTGAGGGACGTTTGGTTGTTTACATGTAATCTTGCTCCTTTACTCGACAATAAGACTTTAAAATCGTTTATGACGCTTGAAATAGAACTCGAAGGCTCAGACACTTCATAATAGCCTTTTTATAAAGTAGGGCCATCTTCTGAGATATATTAGTGTGCATGTAATCTCTCCATGTTCTGCTGACCTTTTCATATGAAGCCACTTTATCCACTGGCTCCGAAGCACTTGGCCTATTCTTTAAAAAACCCAATCGTGACATTCTGTTGCGTCCTCAAGCGCTCGTGAGAGAGGAGGACATAAAGGTCGACAAGTGAAGTCAAGGGGGGGGGGGGGGTATTTTAAAAAGACGGTGTGGCTTGCTGCGCAGAGTCTCCGTGAAGCTTTGCTAACGATGTGTCTTCCAGCCTCTCTGGACTCCTCGTGTCTTCAGATGTGCCCGTTGTTACGGAGAGAGCCGGTAAGTCGATCGGTTCCCCCTCGTCAGTTCATGATGCATCTTTTCATTGTTTCTTTTTGTCACAAATGGACTCACACACACGGATACAAATGATATACAAAAACACAGTCCCCCCCCCTTCCCACCCATCTGGCCATCTCACAGAAAGTCCTGCCTGATGTTTGTGAGCAACCGTCTGAGTTCATCGATCTACTATATCATATATATTATTGCAAAACTATTTATCAAATACTTTCATAGCTTTCTTTCCACATAACATTCATCTGTTCAAACTGAATTGAGATTAACTCCTAATAATCTACACTTGCACCGACCCTCTGTCCTCAGACCCTCTGTCCTTAGACCCTCTGTCCTTAGACCCTCTGTCCTTAGACCCTCTGTCCTCAGACCCTCTGTCCTCAGACCCTCTGTCCTTAGACCCTCTGTCCTTAGACCCTCTGTCCTCAGACCCTCTGTCCTTACACCCTCTGTCCTTAGACCCTCTGTCCTTAGACCCTCTGTCCTCAGACCCTCTGTCCTTACACCCTCTGTCCTTAGATCCTCTGTCCTTAGATCCTCTGTCCTCAGACCCTCTGTCCTTAGATCCTCTGTCCTCAGACCCTCTGTCCTCAGTCCCTCTGTCCTTAGACCCTCTGTCCTCAGACCCTCTGTCCTCAGACCCTCTGTCCTTAGACCCTCTGTGCTTAGATCCTCTGTCCTTAGACCCTCTGTCCTTAGACCCTCTGTCCTTAGACCCTCTGTCCTTAGATCCTCTGTCCTTAGACCCTCTGTCCTTAGACCCTCTGTCCTTAGACCCTCTGTCCTTAGGTCCTCTGTCCTTAGACCCTTTGTCCTTAGACTCTCTGTCCTCAGACCCTCTGTCCTTAGACCCTCTGTCCTTAGATCCTCTGTCCTTAGACCCTCTGTCCTTAGACCCTCTGTCCTTAGATCCTCTGTCCTTAGACCCTTTGTTCTTAGACTCTCTGTCCTCAGACCCTCTGTCCTCAGACCCTCTGTCCTTAGATCCTCTGTCCTTAGACCCTCTGTCCTTAGACCCTCTGTCCTTAGACCCTCTGTTTATTTTGCTTTGTGCAGTTGTCCCTTTCCTATAGTCTGTTCATAAAGTTTGTGTGCAAGTCAATGGTCTGCAAAGGCTAAAATCTGAGTTGCTTTTTTAAACTGCAGCATGTGTACAGGCTACTGTCTGAATAGGATCATTAGATGACTTTTTAAAAGGGTAATTAGTAGAATGATATGTTGATAGTAGCCCTCCCAGCCCGCTGCCGCTGCCATGTGAAGGATGTGATAATGAAGTGCACCTGTTCTGCAGCAACAAGCGACACATGGACCTCATCAGACCCTCGGGGCGTCTTATCGTCCCCCGCTCACGCCCTCCGCTGCTCCGAGGAGTAAACAAACCCTCCTCTCGGCGAGGCCTGATGGGACTGTTCGAATGATGAGTCCCACAGCTCCGCGCACAGTCGTCTTTCTTCCCGCCCCGAGCAGCGGTCCTGAAATATCCGCGCTAACCTCGCCGGTGATTAGAGACGGTCTGGCGATGTGTGCCTGCGCCTTCTGGAACGGCATTCTCTGCATGCCGTCCTCAGACACTAATGGCGCGCGATGCCAGCCCCGATGACATTGTTGTTTTATCTGAAAAGGCAAAAGGAACCGACTCATCGACTAGGACACAGATGAGGGAGGAGTGGATGGACTGCTTTGATGTTGCAGCGAGGTCATGTTCAAAGGGAAATATCAAGTGTGTGTGTGTGTGTGTGTGTGTGTGTGTGTGTGTGTGTGTGTGTGTGTGTGTGTGTGTGTGTGTGTGTGTGTGTGTGTGTGTGTGTGTGTGTGTGTGTGTGTGTGTGTGTGTGTGTGTGTGTGTGTGTGTGTGTGTGTGTGTGTGTGTGTGTGTGTGTGTGTGTGTGTGTGTGTGTGTGTGTGTGTGAGAGATATAATTAGGCTTATCCAAAGCTTATCTTCAAACTCCATGCTTGCTGAAGACATCCCGTCTTTTATTCAAAAGCTGAGATTTTAACGACTTTGCAAATCAATCCAAAGATCTGGGTCACTGAGGTCGGCCACACACACACACACACACACACACACACACACACACACACACACACACACACACCAAAATAATTGTGCATCTGCAGTGTTCATTGTTATCATTTTGACAGACGGAGCATTTGATCCCGCTCTTACATCTTCACGGTAAATCAGGCTACAGACAACTAGCTTAGTTTAGCATCAAGACAACTGTCAACGTCTAACTGGGCAGCACCTTGTGATTGGTCGACCGCTTACAGATGTCCCGCCCCTTATCCTATCAAGTACAATGTGTTGGAGCGCTAGCCAATAGGAGTGCAAGGCCCTTTCTCATTTCATCAAATCCCCCTCCTCGACTCCTCGACTCCTCGGTCCTCCGGTAGTGACCCGGAAATGAATTTTAGCGCGCCATGTTGAAGGACATCTAATTTCTCTAAATGCACGTCGAGGACCGAGCATCGAGGAGGCTCTCTGGAGGAGCTATAACCGAGGATACACTGATGGGTCCTCCACGGCTCCTTCGCGGATGCATTTCCGGGAACAGAGATGTTTCAAAGAGTCGTGACGCCCGGCCGGACTTATCTCAGCCAATCACAGCTCTGCATGCATCCCCTGGATATTATTTTAGAAACTGCTTTCATCGCGACGCGATGTTTCCAGAGGGAACAGCTGTGAGGTCCGTGCAGAAAGCAGAGCAGTGTGTAAAATATATATCACTCAGTATAACAGGCCTACTCTCTTTATTTGCTTTAGTTTAGTAGATATCTACAAACAAAGAGTCCATATTTTTCTAAAACCATTTAGTGCTTCACAATAAAATACACAACGGCTGTAGCCTGATTATGTGTAGGTGTGTGTGGTACAGTGTGTAGGTGTGTGTGGTACAGTGTGTGTGTGGATGCAGCAGACAGACAGGTCTCAGTTGGTTTGGTGTCCTCTGCTTAACTTGTAATACCTGTAAATAAAACTTTTGGCCCGTAATTTATTTCCCTCATTGCAGCGACCAGAGAGGGGGGGGGGTATATCCAGTCTCTGATAGTGTTACGTTATTATGAGAGTGCTCTGTTTGATTCTGAAATTGTATATATTTATATAAATATATACATATATATATGTGTGTGTGTATATGTCCGCTTCTGTAGCCTGTTATTGTCTCATGACACCGCACTGTGAATGAATCAAAGTAAATGTATAAGTGGTCTTGAACACATCTGTCCATCAGACAGAGGCTGCTGTGCCTTCTGTCATCATTAATGGACGTCTCTTTAAAATGACCGCTCAGAGGAGAGGAGTTCTCATTTCTCTAACCGCCTGCTGCTTCCCCTCCTCTCTCCTCGGTTCCCCTCCTCGGCTCCTCCGCTCGCATCTCCTGTGGGCGGGACTAAGTCTCAAGGATAGGAGTCGAGGAGGGGAGTCGAGGAGGGGAGTTAGAGAAATGAGAAAGGGCCCAAGTGTTCCCTTGTGATGTCACTGACTTTCGGAAGTACACAAAGGAAGTCCAACGGAGTAAAGGAAGAAGCATAAAACAATCTTTTTAAATAAGATTTTGAAGAAAGAGCTTAATTTTAAGTATTTTTAGAATGATGTATTTAATGAGGAAATTAATACAGGCTTTGCTGCTGTGTGTATAACATTTTCTCACACTACTGGTTCCTAGAACTATTTGGAAACTCTTTTTTTAACGGCAGCAGAAGGAGTTATGAAAACAGCGTAGGTGTTAGAAAGTGCCAGCGTCTGGAGGAAATAACTTCTCAGCACTTTTCGAGATGTGCGCTCTCTTCCCACAGCCCCCCCGCTGCGACCGCACCCAATCAGCGCTGACCCGTCAACACCCACCGGTATCCAATCACTAAACCTCCCGTTTATCACATTGACAGCAGCGGCTTGTGGTTATTCACTGGGAGTGGATTCCTGTTCCCGTCCACACGTTCCCTCGCTTATCAAATTAGATGAAGTGAAAATGTCTGGAACGTTAAATGAGCGGTGGCTTGTTTTCCACATAGGGAGGACTTCATCAGACACGCTACTGGGAAAATGTATGCTGGGATAAGTCTCTACGTTATCCTCGTGTGTGTGCAGGAAACATAACATATTACTGGATGGTACACACACACACACATACACACACACACGCACGGGATGCTAGCATTAAAGTGGTCATTACAGCCGGTACAGATGGAGCTAATTGCTTTATATACTGCTGCTAGATACAGTATATTCAATTCATGTCAATGTGTATTTATTAGTTGATTTATATAATGTATTAGTTTATAATCTGAATCTGTAAAAGCTGTCGGTTAACGTAGTGGAGTAGAATAATATAAAATACCATCATCAGCAAAACTTCTTATATGTGGAAATGAGGAAATGAATACAGGCTTTGCTGCTGTGTGTTGTACATTTTTCAGGTCATGTTGGGCTAATTGTGTGTGTGTGTGTGTGTGTGTGTGTGTGTGTGTGTGTGTGTGTGTGTGTGTGTGTGTGTGTGTGTGTGTGTGTGTGTGTGTGTGTGTGTGTGTGTGTGTGTGTGTGTGTGTGTGTGTGTGTGTGTGTGTGTGTGTGTGTGTGTGTGTGTGTGTGTGTGTGTGTGTGTGTGTGTGTGTGTGTGTGTGTGTGAGATCCAAACTGTAATCTGAAGACAAAGGAGTTTTTAATTAAGAGCCTTTTCTATGATGTTGTAACTCCAGTCGTTCTCTGCAGGTCAACTTCATTTAAAGAACGAGGCGCTTGGATTCTTTTCTTTTAGCAGAATAGAGATCCATTTTGTTTAGATTCTGTTTACTTCCCCTGCTGGTAGCTTAGCATACCTGTCATGTATCAGAGCTGTCACAGCAGCTGTGGCAGAGGAGGTGATATGTAACAATCAGATCTGATGTGTAGACGACCTGTCTCTCAGGAGCTCTGCAGAGGCCAGCAGTTGGGTAAGAGATGTAATGGCCGTCTAAAGAGGGGGCAGCGATCAAAAGAACTTTTGGCAAGGTCAGCAAGGCCTTTTACTCTGTGCTTATCTCCGTCAATGGCTCTGTTAAAGAACACATAGGTGCCGCTAAGCTCCAGAGACATGCTGAGTGGGTTCGTCTGCTTTTTGTTATGTTTGGAGTCATAGTGCTACGCTGGCACACAACGTTCTAAAACAGCCAAAATAAGCCGATAACATGTTTAAACCTTCCAACAACAGAGACAGCTGCAACTTCACAGGGTGGTGCAGAAATGAGTCCTAAAACCCAGACATAACTTAATAGCGTTCTTTCAATTTGTGCTCTTTTCCACGTTTTTGACATGTTTTTGGTGAGAAGCCTGATTTAAGGTCTTCTGGACCGTAAGAGATTTTCACGTTTTGTTCTACGACTAAATACTTTAAAAACGGTGGTTGTTTACAAGTGTCTAAATGAGACGACTAAACGTCATCACGCCCAACATTAGCCTCCTTTAGCTTAGCGGTGGTGACGTGAAGTCATGTGACCGTGCTGTAGTTCCTTTATAGCCCAACATTAGCCACCTTTAGCTTAGCGGTGGTGACGAGAAGTCATGTGACCGTGCTGTAGTTCCTTTATAGCCCAACATTAGCCTCCTTTAGCTTAGCGGTGGTGACGTGAAGCCATGTGACCGTGCTGTAGTTCCTTTATAGCCCAACATTAGCCTCCCTTAGCTTAGCGGTGGTGACGTGAAGTCATGTGACCGTGCTGTAGTTCCTTTATAGCCCAACATTAGCCACCTTTAGCTTAGCGGTGGTGACGTGAAGTCATGTGACCGTGCTGTAGTTCCTTTATAGCCCAACATTAGCCACCTTTAGCTCAGCGGTGGTGACGTGAAGTCATGTGACCGTGCTGTAGTTCCGTTATAGTCCAACATTAGCCACCTTTAGCTTAGCGGTGGTGACGTGAAGTCATGTGACCGTGCTGTAGTTCCTTTATAGCCCAACATTAGCCACCTTTAGCTTAGCGGTGGTGACGTGAAGCCATGTGACCGTGCTGTAGTTCCTTTATAGCCCAACATTAGCCTCCTTTAGCTTAGCGGTGGTGACGTGAAGTCATGTGACCGTGCTGTAGTTCCTTTATAGCCCAACATTAGCCTCCTTTAGCTTAGCGGTGGTGACGTGAAGTCATGTGACCGTGCTGTAGTTCCTTTATAGCCCAACATTAGCCACCTTTAGCTTAGCGGTGGTGACGTGAAGTCATGTGACCGTGCTGTAGTTCCTTTATAGCCCTACATTAGCCTCCTTTAGCTTAGCGGTGGTGATGTGAAGTCATGTGACCGTGCTGTAGTTCCTTTATAGCCCAACATTAGCCACCTTTAGCTTAGCGGTGGTGACGTGAAGTCATGTGACCGTGCTGTAGTTCCTTTATAACCCAACATTAGCCATCTTTAGCTTAGCGGTGGTGACGTGAAGTCATGTGACCGTGCTGTAGTTCCTCTATAGTTCAACATTAGCCACCTTTAGCTTAGCGGTGGTGACGTGAAGTCATGTGACTGCACTGTAGTTCCTTTATATCAACTTTGCAGGGCTTTATAATATTTTTCACATAAATTAAAGGTTTGTCTGCTGTCCTCTGTTTCAACCGTCACGTCTAACCACAGTATAACTTGTAAACTTAATGACAGACAGCTGCATGCGTCTACCTATCGGCATCATGCATGCATCTGCAGTTTTTTTAACACTAACTCTGTAGCCTTTGGGTGTTTGAAGCTCTGTTGTTTGGGTTCAAGCCCCAGCATGTTCAGATGAAAGAGGAGCCATCGGTGTGTGTTTGATGCCTGCTGCGTCTGTGATAGAAACAGCTTTTTAGTCATCGTGTGACCTGAGTATCTCCAGCTGTACGGTTTAGACCACCATGGGATGTATACTCAGCATTTATTAATTCTCACCTCAAGACGTAGCCAAGCTGTGTGCACTACTCGTAGTTTCTTATGCTCTCTGTGCTAACCTTCATCAATGCAATCCAGTCTCTGAGTCTCGCTGCTCATTTTACCATTTGCTGAGAGGACCCTTAGAAGTCCTACCTTTACATCAAATACTCTATGAAGGTGGCTCTGAGCTTTACCTGGAAGACCTGAAAGGATTATGTGGCAAAGGAAGAACTGACCTTGATACAGCTTCAAAGTCAGAGAATAAATATGACCAGAAAGAGAAGCTGACCTGCAGTGACCCTGATGATGGAAAAGTTGTTTTAACTAAAAGTGCAACGTTTGTTCGTCTTCCTATTAAAGTTCATTTTAAAAAGACATATTCTGCTGATGTCCAGGTTCATCTTATGTAGTGTCTCTACTTTAAAGAGTCCTCTCCTGCTGATGTTCAGGTGTATATCAGTGTGTAGTGTCTCTACTTTAAAGAGTCCTCTCCTGCTGATGTTCAGGTGTATATCAGTGTGTAGTGTCTCTACTTTAAAGAGTCCTCTCCTGCTGATGTTCAGGTGTATATCAGTATGTAGTGTCTCTACTTTAAAGATTCCTCTCCTGCTGATGTTCAGGTGTATATCAGTATGTAGTGTCTCTACTTTAAAGAGTTCTCTCCTGCTGATGTTCAGGTGTATATCAGTATGTAGTGTCTCTACTTTAAAGAGTCCTCTCCTGCTGATGTTCAGGTGTATATCAGTATGTCGTGTCTCTACTTTAAAGAGTCCTCTCCTGCTGATGTTCAGGTGTATATCAGTATGTAGTGTCTCTACTTTAAAGAGTCCTCTCCTGCTGATGTTCAGGTGTATATCAGTATGTAGTGTCTCTACTTTAAAGAGTCCTCTCCTGCTGATGTTCAGGTGTATATCAGTGTGTAGTGTCTCTACTTTAAAGAGTCCTCTCCTGCTGATGTTCAGGTGTATATCAGTGTGTAGTGTCTCTACTTTAAAGAGTCCTCTCCTGCTGATGTTCAGGTGTATATCAGTATGTAGTGTCTCTACTTTAAAGAGTCCTCTCCTGCTGATGTTCAGGTGTATATCAGCATGTAGTGTCTCTACTTTAAAGAGTCCTCTCCTGCTGATGTCCAGGTGTATATCAGTATGTAGTGTCTCTACATGTCTTCATGCTCTAATGTTAAAAAAGCTCTTTATTTTTCTCATACTGTCTGTGCAGCAGCACCTCTTTTCACCCTCTGTCTGAAACCAGAGCCCAGTCTGCTCTGATTGGTTAGCTAATAGAGCTGTAGAGATCCCACTATGAACCAAAGGGGTCAAAGGAGGGATTCTAGCCTTTGCACACAAACCTATATAGCACACTACAGGAGGGTGGAAACTGCACAAAGCATAATAGGGCCTCTTTAAAGCGTTTTACATTAAAGCAAAGAATGAATAAACGGACCAATCAGACTCCTACGTTTTGATGCGGCTAGATATCACCCTCTCCTCTGAGCCTCTTCAGCCAATCGCTGAAGTGCGGAGAACTTAGCTCTTTCCATTGACCTCCGTGACCTTCAAGTCCCCCAAAACCTGAGTCACCGGAGCTTCAGAACTTGACCCTGGATGGGAGCTTTAATATCCCGGGGATTGTGGGTGCTCCTGACTGATAGTGGGTTTTTTGGGGGGGTGGGGGTTGGTCTTTGAAGTTTTTTGTGCTTCTTAATGAGGATCAGACTCCAGGGTTTTTGGCCAAAGCCCTCCCCCCCCCCTCTCAGAGGTTGAAGGACTACTTTTAAGAGGAGGGCTTTTTCTCTTCTATACATTCCTCTCCCCCAGGCGCCTCGTCTCCCTCCATTTCTTTAATCAGCACCCAGGGCGTCTCTCGCTTCATCAAGTACTCACATCTGGTGCTTGGGTAAAAGTAGAAGTACTCAGATCTGGTGCTTGAGTAAAAGTAGAAGTACTCTGACCTTGTACTTGAGTAAAAGTAGAAGTACTCAGATCTTGTACTTGAGTAAAAGTAGAAGTATTCAGATCTTGTACTTGAGTCAAAGTAGAAGTACTCAGACCTTGTACTTGAGTAAAAGTGGAAGTACTC
The DNA here is from genome assembly GCF_902827115.2 of Pseudochaenichthys georgianus. Taxonomy (NCBI): domain Eukaryota; kingdom Metazoa; phylum Chordata; class Actinopteri; order Perciformes; family Channichthyidae; genus Pseudochaenichthys; species Pseudochaenichthys georgianus. Next base: position 11,486 of record NW_027263078.1, on the reverse strand, counting down.
AGACCTTGTACTTGAGTAAAAGTAGAAGTACTCAGATCTTGTACTTGAGTACAAGTAGAAGTACTCGGACCTTGTACTTGAGTAAAAGTAGAAGTACTCAGACCTTGTACTTGAGTAAAAGTAGAAGTACCCAGATCTTGAGTAAAAGTAGAAGTACTCAGATATTGTACTTGAGTAAAAGTAGAAGTACTCAGATATTGTACTTGAGTAAAAGTAGAAGTACCCAGATCTTGTACTTGAGTAAAAGTAGAAGTACCCAGATCTTGTACTTGAGTAAAAGTAGAAGTACCAGAGTGTAGGAATACTCTGTTCCAGTAAAAGTCCTGCATTCAAAATGTTCCTCAAGTGAAAGTAGAAGTACTCACATCTTGTACTTGAGTAAAAGTAGAAGTACTCAGACCTTGTACTTGAGTAAAAGTAGAAGTACTCAGATATTGTACTTGAGTAAAAGTAGAAGTACTCAGATCTTGTACTTGAGTAAAAGTAGAAGTACCCAGATCTTGAGTAAAAGTAGAAGTACTCAGATCTTGTACTTGAGTAAAAGTAGAAGTACTCAGATCTTGTACTTGAGTAAAAGTAGAAGTACCAGAGTGTAGGAATACTCTGTTCCAGTAAAAGTCCTGCATTCAAAATGTTACTTAATAACTAAAGGTATTCCATAGACGTAGTGGAGTAAAAGTAAACGATGTACCTCTGAACTGTGGTGGCGAGTTACTTCACGCCACTGCAGTTCATGAAGGCCTTGAGATGAATCGGGCGCTCTGAAGTGTCTCCGTGGGGAAGCAGGAGATGTGTTTGAGAGCGCGACAGGAAGCAAACCAAATAGTCCTGCTCAGTCTTGTCTGGAAACAAACACTGCTGAAACATGTGTATACAAACCTGGGACAGGGCATGGGGTCAGGGCAGATGTCAGATGGAGGGAGGGCCAGACAAGCCCCTGACCTGAGCTTTGAGATTGAAAGCCAATCAAAAGCATGTGTGCCCGCGCCCCTGGTTCCCGCTGAAAAGACAAAGGTAACTCCGGGACACTTCAGGCCGTGCTGAAAACAATCGCCCACAGCTGTTTTATTACAATATCGCCTCACGTGAGAGCTGAGGAACTGCACCGTTAATTCATATTATTTCCATATAGGAAAGCCATAAAGGCCGGTGCTCATTATTCCTGCGGGGGCATTCTGGCCGTAGCGTAATGACGAGAAGTGGAGCTCGAGAATATGTGTTTTTTTTTGTCCCGAGGCCAGACTCGTAAAGCAAGGCGCCATACTTTGGAGAGCCCTTACTCCACCCTTGTCCGTCATTCATTTCTAAAAGATGACATATTCTGTTCATTTTCAGGCTCATATCAGTATGTAGAGTCTCTACTTTAAAGAGTCCTCGCCTGCTGATGTTCAGGTGTACATCAGTATGTAGTGTCTCTACTTTAAAGAGTCCTCTCCTGCTGATGCTCAGGTGTATATCAGTATGCAGTGTCTCTACTTTAAAGAGTCCTCTCCTGCTGATGTTCAGGTGTACATCAGTATGTAGTGTCTCTACTTTAAAGAGTCCTCTCCTGCTGATGTTCAGGTGTATATCAGTATGTAGTGTCTCTACTTTAAAGAGTCCTCTCCTGCTGATGTTCAGGTGTACATCAGTATGTAGTGTCTCTACTTTAAAGAGTCCTCTCCTGCTGATGCTCAGGTGTATATCAGTATGCAGTGTCTCTACTTTAAAGAGTCCTCTCCTGCTGATGTTCAGGTGTACATCAGTATGTAGTGTCTCTACTTTAAAGAGTCCTCTCCTGCTGATGTTCAGGTGTATATCAGTATGTAGTGTCTCTACTTTAAAGAGTCCTCTCCTGCTGATGTTCAGGTGTATATCAGTATGTAGTGTCTCTACTTTAAAGAGTCCTCTCCTGCTGATGTTCAGGTGTATATCAGTATGTAGTGTCTCTACTTTAAAGAGTCCTCTCCTGCTGATGTTCAGGTGTATATCAGTATGTAGTGTCTCTACTTTAAAGAGTCCTCTCCTGCTGATGTTCAGGTGTATATCAGTATGTAGTGTCTCTACTTTAAAGAGTCCTCTCCTGCTGATGTTCAGGTGTATATCAGTGTGTAGTGTCTCTACTTTAAAGAGTCCTCTCCTGCTGATGTTCAGGTGTATATCAGTATGAAGTGTCTCTACTTTAAAGAGTCCTCTCCTGCTGATGTTCAGGTGTATATCAGTATGTAGTGTCTCTACTTTAAAGAGTCCTCTCCTTAATCTCTCCCTCTGTGTCAAAATATTGTACATCTGATTTGATTTGAGTTATCCCAAGCAGCATGCTCAGAACCCTCATGTGGCCTTCCTGTGTCTCCTTCACTGTGTGTCCGTCAGATGCTTATCAGTGTGTGTTCAGCACATGTCCCGCTGCTGACTGCGTGTGTCTGTGCGTCTGCTTCCATTGATGTGAACATTCGGAGGACTTCCTGTGGCGCGGTGACATGGATGCTGATGTCTGCTGTCACTGCGGTTCACTTGTAGCTTGATGCTCATTCTCTGCAGAGACTTTGGAAACTGCACACGGAGCATGCTCATCTCATCCAGAGGTTTGCATTGTTGTTGTTTCCTACTGCTTTGAAGAGCTCCGAAGTCTCTTATCGGGATGTAGGAATATTTGAATGAAATTCCGATGACAGTTTTGGGGTTTTCTTGAAGTCAATGCAAAGTTATCTCTAATGTTTGCACGTTGAGTCACGAGGATGAGACGTTATAGAGACATGGTGTAAAACGCTCTCTCAGGGACTGGAAGACGTCCTAACCAACAATGTGTATCATGTTTAAAGAAAAAGGACGATCAAGATTATATAGAGTTATCTTTTAGGGTTAGGGCCTAAATACACATACATAAGGCGCTTTCACACCAAGTACTTTGCCGTACTTAGTTCAGATCGCGTTCACACCGGAAGTCCCTGGGGGAGGATTAGGCAAATGAAGCCGCTGACGTCACTTCTTCTTCTTCTGCTTTGGGTTTACTGGCAGGCCGCAAACCACTTCACGGAGTATACTGCCGCCCGAAGTCCCCGGCCGGAAGTCCCCGGAGTTGGGGACTGGCTTCCGAGTAAATCGCCAGAACGCCGACACCTCCTCATCTCCACCGCTCCCATGTTTTCTTTTGTGTTGCCATAAGTTATTCTCTCTCCGTTGGTGCGCGGGGCTAATGCTAATGCTAATAATGCTAATGCCAGCAAATAAAATGGCGGCTTCACAAAACTTTTCAGAGTTTTACGGGGCGTGGTTTGCAATTCGCCCAGCCAATCAGAACTGGGGCACTTTTTCCCCCCAGGAAAGTACCACCTCTCTAGCAGGCACTACAAATGGGGGTAAAAGTTCCCGGCACTAAGTACTCTTTTTGGTGTGAACGCAACATAAGGGGTACTAACGGAACCGAAGGGGAAAAGTACTCCGGTGTGAACGCGGCTTTTGACTTAGACATAGGAACTTTTTCTCCCACGAAAGTCCCTGCTCTCTATCACGGACGGAAAAGGGGATACAAAGGGTTCTCTAGAACTAAATTTAGTTCCGGCTCTTTTTGGTGTGAACGCGACATTTAGGAACTAAAGTGGGGAAAGTACTGCGGTGTGAACGCGCCTAATGATATCTGTAAAATGCGTTTGGTTCGTGTTCTGCTAGTGACACTCACTGAATACTCCGACTTCATGACATATTGTATGAACTTCTTCCAGGCTGAAGATTTTCTAACTTACTTTCCGGTGATCTTTTCAAACTCCCCGTCTTCCGCCCACTGGAGCTCGCGGCACTGTCACTTTCTCTAAGCTCAGCCCCACACACGCTCTCATGACGCGGAGTGAGGGAAGGCATTCAAACGGTTAAACGTCATCTCCCACCAAAGCCTCCTGCAGGAGAGATGCTCAGCGAGGAATGAACACGTTCCACATTAACGACGATGTGTCTCTGCCTGGCTGGATGATAATAATCTCGCCTGTGCGTAGGTTATAAAGACGTCGAGATTAAAGTGAGTTTTTAAGTTGATTTGATGCACGGGAAACATTGATTTCAGAAAACCTATATAAGGTTTAACTTCATTTACACATCACGTATTTCTGCTTCTGCAAAAGCCTCGCCAGCGCCACACGGCTCATCTCCATCGGTTTGAAAACATATGATATAATTGCAATGTGTGATGCATTTAATAATAATAATAATAATACATTTATTTTGGGGGGCGCCTTTCAAAACACCCAAGGACACCTTACAGGGTTACAGATTTACAATTTACATTTACAATTTTACCTTACAAATTAAAACAGTGGATTTAGTGAAGTATCAGCCGGGGTAAGACGAGACAAACAACAGGAAGTGGACTACAGAAGGACACAGAAGGACACAGAAGGACACAAAAGGACACAAAAGGACACAAAAGGACACAGAAGGACACAGAAGGACACAAAAGGACACAAAAGGACACAGGGTACAGATTATAGAGAAAATGCCAGTTTGAACAGGTGGGTTTTGAATGTTGTTATGGAATCAGACTGTCGTGGCAGGGAGTTCCAGAGTCTGGGAGCCGAGCAGCTGAAAGCTCGAGCACCCATGGTTTTGAGGCGAAGTTTGTGAGGTTGCAGTGGGATGATATTCCATGGGAACGGTGATCAGTGTCATTTGAGAGCTGTCGGCTTGATTTAGAGACTCGAACCCTTTAAAGTCGACTTTCTTGGCAGGCTTTGGTACGCACAGACGCGCAGACGCACAGACGCGCAGACGCAGACGCACAGACACGCAGACGCAGACACGCAGACGCACAGACACGCAGATACAGACGCACAGACACGCAGATACAGACGCACAGACACGCAGATACAGACGCACAGACACGCAGACGCAGACGCACAGACGCAGACGCACAGACACGCAGATACAGACACGCAGACGCAGACGCACAGACACGCAGACGCAGACGCACAGACGCACAGTCACGCAGATACAGACGCACAGACGCGCAGATGCAGACGCACAGACGCACAGACACGCAGATACAGACGCACAGACACGCAGACGCACAGACACGCAGACACGCAGACGCACAGACACGCAGACACGCAGACGCACAGACACGCAGACGCACAGACACACAGACGCACAGACACGCAGATACAGACGCACAGACACGCAGACGCACAGACACACAGACACGCAGATACAGACGCACAGACACGCAGACGCACAGACACGCAGACACGCAGACGCACAGACACGCAGATACAGACGCACAGACACGCAGATACAGACGCACAGACACGCAGACGCACAGACACGCAGACACGCAGACGCGCAGATGCAGACGCACAGACGCACAGACACGCAGACGCACAGACACGCAGACGCACAGACACGCAGACACGCAGACGCACAGACACGCAGACACGCAGACGCACAGACACGCAGACGCACAGACACGCAGATACAGACGCACAGACACGCAGACGCACAGACGCACAGACACGCAGACGCACAGACACGCAGACGCACAGACACGCAGATACAGACGCACAGACACGCAGACGCACAGACGCACAGACACGCAGACGCACAGACACGCAGACGCACAGACACGCAGATACAGACGCACAGACGCACAGACACGCAGACGCACAGACACGCAGACACGCAGACGCACAGACACGCAGATACAGACGCACAGACGCACAGACACGCAGATACAGACGCACAGACACGCAGACGCACAGACACGCAGACACGCAGACGCGCAGATGCAGACGCACAGACACGCAGACGCACAGACACGCAGACACGCAGACGCACAGACACGCAGACACGCAGACGCACAGACACGCAGACGCACAGACACGCAGATACAGACGCACAGACACGCAGACGCACAGACGCACAGACACGCAGACGCACAGACGCACAGACACGCAGACGCACAGACACGCAGACGCACAGACACGCAGATACAGACGCACAGACACGCAGACGCACAGACGCACAGACACGCAGACGCACAGACGCACAGACACGCAGACGCACAGACGCACAGACACGCAGACGCACAGACACGCAGACGCACAGACACGCAGATACAGACGCACAGACGCACAGACGCACAGACGCACAGACGCACAGACGCACAGACACGCAGACGCACAGACACGCAGATACAGACACGCAGACGCACAGACACGCAGACGCACAGACACGCAGACGCACAGACGCACAGACACGCAGATACAGACGCACAGACGCACAGACACGCAAGCAGACTCACAGACACGCAGACGCACAGACACGCAGACGCACAGACGCACAGACACGCAGATACAGACGCACAGACGCACAGACGCACAGACGCGCAGATGCAGACGCACAGACACGCAGACGCACAGACACGCAGACGCACAGACACGCAGACGCACAGACACGCAGACGCACAGACACGCAGACGCACAGACACGCAGACGCACAGACACGCAGACGCACAGACGCACAGACACGCAGATACAGACACGCAGACGCACAGACACGCAGATACAGACGCACAGACGCACAGACGCGCAGATGCAGACGCACAGACACGCAGACGCACAGACACGCAGACGCACAGACACGCAGACGCACAGACACGCAGACGCACAGACACGCAGACGCACAGACACGCAGACGCACAGACGCGCAGACACGCAGATACAGACACGCAGACGCACAGACACGCAGACACAGACACGCAGACGCAGACGCGCAGACACACAGATTATTCACAACCCCCGAGAGCGCTCAGACAAATGGCCTTTTCACATGTTAAAGCTCAGAAAGGAGCATACATGTGGGCACTGAACAGCTGCTGTCGTCAGTGTGATGTATGATTGACTTCAGGTTGATTAAACTGCCAGATTAACTGCTGAGGAATTCACGCTCGACTACATTAACGTTCAGAAAATCACCCCTATTCTCATTTACTGCTGAAACACCCCATGTTTTGTCGTTTTTTTGCACTTTCTTTTACATTTAACCTCAGATTGCATCACATAATAAAGTAGGGAGAAGAACATGAACAGCTTGCATGAATTAAACGCATGTAGTACACCTTTGGAACTATATTTACAGTCTTTCTAGCGTTCATATTATCCATTCGTGTTTCTTTTGAAGTTGCCTCCATTGGCTCACATTACAGGCTCATCTTTTAACATGAGACCTCTCCCAAATGTCAGATTAGCGAGCATCTAGCTTTGCACTCTGCACAGGGACCAGGGTAATGTTATTAGGTTCATGCATGATGTATATTTTGACATTTAGCTGGGTTCTTTAAAGTAGCAAAGAGCAGAAGGAACGCAGAGTCGCAGCTCCTCCAGCAGAGAGGATCGCCCATGATGTACAAGTCACTAAAAGGCTCGTGTGTGTGTGTGTGTGTGTGTGTGTGTGTGTGTGTGTGTGTGTGTGTGTGTGTGTGTGTGTGTGTGTGTGTGTGTGTGTGTGTGTGTGTGTGTGTGTGTGTGTGTGTGTGTGTGTGTGTGTGTGTGTGTGTGTGTGTGTGTGTGTGTGTGTGTGTGTGTGTGTGTGTGTGTGTGTGTGTGTGTGTGTGTGTGTGTGTGTGTGTGTGTGTGTGTGTGTGTGTGTGTGGAAGGCCACAGGGGGGCCCCAGAGACAGGGTCTACAGAGGAGAGCGTCACACTGGCTTCGTAGAGACGGCTGAAAGCCATTTTAGTTTGTTTCTGCGGAACCTCTGAAGTAAACATTATTAGTTTCAGCGACAGCAATCCTCTGCTTGTTAAGAAGGGTTTCACTTATTTCTGAGGGACTGGAGCTCACCAGAAGGAAATGACATTCTCCCCTATTTCACCGTACCGTATCCAGATGGATTACTCTCCAGGTCACTGGTTTCTTTTTCCTATTCAATCAACGTGCGGACACATTTACTGAAGATAGGTAATCTGTCATAATCCACCTTTTCAGACTCCACTATTAGTCCTCATAATGCTGCAGTGGCTTCGAGCGCAGTTTCGCAATGTTTTAATATACTATAGTTGATATATATGATTCTGAAATAGACCATATTGCATAATTAGTAGTTTCTTTAGTGATTTATTACGTGATCAATTTTTTTTTTCATTTTAATATAAAAAATAATTATGATTATTATTTTACATTATTTTGTAATATTATTCATTTTATTTTGATTATTAGAATTTTTTCTATCCATGTTTACTATTTATTTTGTTGTTCTTTAGGTAGTTTAATAACATAATAATATTTGTTACACTTTCAATTTATTATTATTTATTTGTATTGATTTATTGCTACTTTAAGTATATATCGATGCTGATACTTCACTTCACTTATTTCTAACGATGTTAGCGCCGTTGCTTTCACTTCAATTAGAGAGTACTTCTTCCATCTCTAGTCCGCAGTGCTGCAGACTCACCATGTTGTTTCTTCAAGATACAGTTGATGATAATGTCACAGACAGCTCTCCTCCAGCCCCTCCACCACGATCAGTGCCACACTAACTGAGACTTAATTCAGCAGATAATGTGACGTGTTGGGTGGCGTTCCCCAGGGAGCGTTACGAGGACTAATTGGTTCCAACTGTCAGCGAGCCTCAACGTCTTTTACGCTGCCTTTAAATCCCTTTCCTTCACTTGGGGATGAAGAACAGCCTCAGCGGAGAGGAAGGGGGTTCCTTTTGGGTTTTTAGAAACACTATTGGTTTCAGATTGAGATTCAGGAGTATCTGAAATACCAGAAAGTCTCTTAATAATAATAATAATAATAATAAATGATATTTATATAGCGCCTTTCAAGGGACCCAAGGTCGCTGTACATGGTGGACAAACAAAAAATAAAGGAAGCCGTGGGACCAAGAAAGGGCTCGGGCCGGAGGCCGGGCGAACAGGTGTGTTTTTAATGATGATTTGAAGATGTCCAGGGAGGCAGCATTACGCATCTCGGCAGGAAGTGCATTCCAGAGGGTGGGGGCCGCAGCACTGAACGCCCTGTCGCAAACCGTTCGGAGGCGAGAGCGGGGGATGGAGGGCAGGCCTGAGGACCGCAGACTCCGAGAGGCGGTGTAGGGATGGAGGAGGTCCGATAAGTACTGGGGGGCGAGGGTACGGAGGGACTTGTACGTGAGGAGGAGTGTTTTGTACTGGATCCGGGACTTGACCGGCAGCCAGTGGAGGGGGATGAGGGTGGGGGGGGGGGGGATGAGTACTCTTAAGCAAATGTGTATTTCGGTGGTTGGTGTAAAATTGTGGAATTCTCAACAGAAGGATCTAAAGAATTGTATTTTTCAGTTAAAGAAATCGTATAAATGAAGAAAGATGGGACTATATGAAGCAGAATGTGAATACGTCTATGTCCTCTGGTCCCTCATTGCTAAATATGTTTGATGCCTTTGATGTGATTATTTTTTTATTATGAAGGGCAGACCTTCTATTTGTATTTATTTAGTTTTCTTTAGAAAGGGGCAGGTCATATAAGATGTTATTCTTCTCCCTGCTCCTTTTCGCTCAATGGTTTTGTAGAGACATGTTTTGTTGGCAATTATCGTACATTTGGTTATGTGTACCATGAGCGGGACAAATAAAAATGAATGCAATGAAAGGGTGGGGTGACATGTTGCCCTGGCTTGGTGCGGGTGAGAAGCCTGCGGCAGAGTTCTGGACGTTAAGGGATTATTAACGTTAAGGTATTGATTGACGTTAAGGTATTGATTGACGTTAAGGTATTGATTGACATTAAGGTAATGATTGACGTTAAGGTATGATTGACGTTAAGGTATTATTAACGTTAAGGTATTATTAACGTCAAGGTATTGATTGACGTTAAGGTATTGATTGACGTTAAGGTATTATTAACGTTAAGGTATTAATTGACATTAAGGTAATGATTGACGTTAAGGTATTGATTGACGTTAAGGTATTATTAACGTTAAGGTATTATTAACGTCAAGGTATTGATTGACGTTAAGGTATTGATTGACGTTAAGGTATTATTAACGTTAAGGTATTAATTGACATTAAGGTAATGATTGACGTTAAGGTATTGATTGACGTTAAGGTATTGATTGACGTTAAGGTATTGATTGACGTTAAGGTATTATTAACGTTAAGGTATTATTAACGTCAAGGTATTGATTGACGTTAAGGTATTGATTGACGTTAAGGTATTATTAACGTTAAGGTATTAATTGACATTAAGGTATTGATTGACGTTAAGGTATTATTAACGCTAAGGTATTATTAACGTTAAGGTATTGATTGACGTTAAGGTATTGATTGACGTTAAGGTATTGATTGACGTTAAGGTATTATTAACGTTAAGGTATTATTAACGTTAAGGTATTATTAACGTTAAGGTATTGATTGACGTTAAGGTATTGTTAAGGTATTGATTGACGTTAAGGTATTGATTGACGTTAAGGTATTATTAACGTTAAGGTATTGATTGACGTTAAGGTATTATTAACGTTAAGGTATTGATTGACGTTAAGGTATTATTAACGTTAAGGTATTGATTGACGTTAAGGTATTATTAATGTTAAGGTATTATTAACGTTAAGGTATTGATTGACGTTAAGGTATTGATTGACGTTAAGGTATTATTAACGTTAAGGTATTGATTGACATTAAGGTATTATTAACGTTACGGTATTATTAACGTTAAGGTATTATTAACGTTAAGGTAATGATTGACGTTAAGGTATTATTAACGTTAAGGTATTGATTGACGTTAAGGTATTATTAACGTTAAGGTATTAATTGACGTTAAGGTATTATTAACGTTAAGGTATTAATTGACGTTAAGGTATTGATTGACGTTAAGGTATTGATTGACGTTAAGGTATTATTAACGTTAAGGTATTATTAATGTTAAGGTATTGATTGACGTTAAGGTATTAATTGACATTAAGATATTGATTGACGTTAAGGTATTGATTGACGTTAAGGTATTAATTGACATTAAGATATTGATTGACGTTAAGGTATTGATTGACGTTAAGGTATTAATTGACATTAAGGTATTATTAACGTTAAGGTATTGATTGACGTTAAGGTATTGATTGACGTTAAGGTATTATTAACGTTAAGGTATTGATTGACGTTAAGGTATTGATTGACGTTAAGGTATTATTAACGTTAAGGTATTATTAACGTTAAGGTATTGATTGACGTTAAGGTATTAATTGACATTAAGGTATTGATTGACGTTAAGGTATTGATTGACGTTAAGGTATTAATTGACATTAAGATATTGATTGATGTTAAGGTATTATTAAAGTTAAGGTATTGATTGACGTTAAGGTATTAATTGACGTTAAGGTATTATTAAAGTTAAGGTATTATTAACGTTAAGGTATTGATTGACGTTAAGGTATTAATTGACATTAAGATATTGATTGATGTTAAGGTATTATTAAAGTTAAGGTATTGATTGACGTTAAGGTATTGATTGACGTTAAGGTATTATTAACGTTAAGGTATTATTAACGT